>NC_041383.1:342698176-342821232 GCF_002162155.2 Triticum dicoccoides | reverse complement strand
GCCAGTGCTCCTTCGAGTGTTGGTCCGAACTAGAGCCACTTGCAGCGCCACCTCGGGGAAACTTGAGGTCTGGTTTTAGTTGTACGTAGTGTTCATCCGGTGTGCCCTGAGAAGGAGATATGTGCAGCTCCTATCGGGATTTGTCGGCACATCGGACGGCCTTGCTAGTCTTGTTTTACCATTGTCGAAATGTCTTGTAAACCGGGATTCCGAGACTGATCGGGTCTTCCTGGGAGAAGGAATATCCTTCGTTGACCGTGAGAGCTTGTGATGGGCTAAGTTGGGACACCCCTGCAGGGTATAAACTTTCGAGAGCCGTGCCCGCGGTTATGTGGCAGATGGGAATTTGTTAATATCCGGTTGTACAGAACTTGACACTTGACTTAATTAAAATGCATCAACCGCGTGTGTAGCCGTGATGGTCTCTTTTCAGCGGAGTCCAGGAAGTGGACACAGTCTTGGTGTTATGATTGTGCGTAAGCTGTTTCAGGATCACTTCTTGATCACTTCTAGCTTCACGACCGTTCCGTTGCTTCTCTTCTCGCTCTTTTTTGCGTATGTTAGCCACCATATTTGCTTAGTGCTTGCTGCAACTCCACCTCATTACCATTTCCTACCCATAAGCTTAAATAGTCTTGATCTCGCGGGTTTTGAGATTGCTGACTCCTCGTGACTCACCAGATACTATCACAACAGTTGCAGGTGCCGATGATACCAGTGCAGGTGACGCAACCGAGCACAGATGGGAGATCAACGAAGGTCTTGGTCATTGCTATGTTTCGTTTCATGTTGATCAGTAGTGGAGCCCAGTTGGGATGATCGGAGATCTAGCAGTTGGGTTATCTTCTTTCTTTTGGCTTCGTCCATAGTCGGACTATGTGTGTACTCTGAATGATGTATGAATTATATGTTCATTGTGTGAAGTGGCGGTTGTAAGCCAACTCTTTATCCCATTCTTGTTCATTACATGGGATTGTGTGAAGATGACCCTTCTTGCGACAAAACCACCATGCGGTTATGCCTCTAAGTCGTGCCTCAACACGTGAGAGATACAGCCGCATCGTGGGTGTTACATTGGGCGAGCAGCCTCCTTTGAAAGAAGGGGGTGCGCCACCTCCACCCGCGACCTCTGTCAATCTGGTGGCACCGAACTCTCTGGTGGAAGCGCTTCAGAGCGCTTCCATTGTGGAGGAACATCATACCCTTATGGGGACGGTGGTTGAAATGGTTTGGTCCGCTAAAAATGGATTGAAAAAAGCCTATACCAGCCTTCTAACAGGATTTGAGGTATGTGATTTAATATATATTTTTTGCCTAAAACATGAATTGAGGTTGGATGAAGTCCAACAAGAGCTCAAGGATGCTATAAGAAAATGTGAGTCCTTCGAGCGCAAGGTGTCGGATCGAGACTCCGAACTTGCTACGACGCTAAAAATTGCGAGGGAGGCCCGGGTTGAAGCCCAAGGCACCAGCCGGGAGATCCAAGAGGGAAAGCAGATCACGGCGGGTAAGGCCTTTAATATGCAGAGCAAATTTGTAAGGAGAAGGTACATCTTACTGACCCGCATTTGGAGTTCTCCAGGAGCTTTTGCGGATCTACCCCATTGTATTGCTGATGCTGCGAAGTTCTTCCGAGCCGAAGAAGGGAGCTCAAAAGAGAAGCTGTTCTGGTTGCAGTACCTTGCGCCAGAGTATCCAATGCCTCTCAGTGATCAGCTGAAGCAGCTGACCGAACTGCATAGGGTGGCCAAATTGGCCATGAAGGATGTTATAGTCCGTCTTTGGCCAGCTGAACCCATACCCAGTAATTACTTCAGGCTCGTAAAGCGGCTAGTCCATGCCTGCCCTCAGCTTGAGGCTATAAAGCGGTCAGTCTGTATTGAAGGTGCCCGGATGGCCTTCGCCCATGTCAAGGTGCAGTGGGCGAAGATGAATGCCACCAAGCTTGCAACCGAGGGACTGCCCGCAGGCAAGGAGCACCGCACGCCGGAGCGGTATTTTGATGAAGTCCTGGAAGGATCCCGCATTGTAGAGGGCCGGTGTTCGAAGGACATCATTTTTAATGAATGTATCTATGCTGCCCGAACTTTGTATTATGAAAACAAGGCTTTTGTATGATATGTTTGCCTGTTTCATCTCAAATTATTTCCCTCATGTGCGGCCATTTACGGTATCTGAGAGTTGGCCAGTAATCGGCTTCAGCCGCCACATAGGTAGTAGGGGCAGAACAACACATGAACACACTTAACCCAACGGCTTGGTCCTTGAAGGAGGTGTTATTGCGGCGAACTAGGCAATCAAACTATGCGGCTTTATCACTCTCACTTAGCCATACGAGTTTGACAATAGAATTGTAGGCGCATCCCTTGGTATTGTTCGATTATCTGAACTTGGGTGCTGTAGACGCCTGACCAGGTGAAGACCGGTCCATCGCGTAACATGGAAAAAATTGCAAGATATTTATACTTAGTCACCGAATAGCTGACCATCTCTCACCGTATTATGACAGTCAGTTTTTGTCTTTCTCTACTAAGGCATTTATCCGGAGGAACCATGGACACAATCGTATTAGTTCTCCCTTTACTACCTTAGCCGAACAAGCGGAACATAAAGCAGTAACCACTGGAGCCGGGCGACCCAACTACTGACCAAAGACATGATTCAGAGCCGATGCATATAATGCTATATTTGGGACGCTGAATTGTACTATAAAAGTGTTTGGACTTATTTTATTTTTAAGAAATGTACGTAGCTGAATGGAGCCCCTGGCAATGTTAAGTCGTACCTAGGTGTACATGATAACCAGACCAAAAAGAGGGAATACAGATTAGGAAGTAAGCCAATACCGAATAGGTTGGCTGAGAAATTGTTTCCATTATAGTCTGATTGATACGTCCAAACGTATTTGTACAGATAATGCTATAAGCATTGATGCTATTTTACATGCCGAGCACAAAGGGAAAGATGTGCACAGGTCCTAAAAAGGGAAGAGGTGATATTTGAAGATCCCTTAGATACTCTACCGCACGTCTGCGCTGCTTTTCGCCTTGGTGTAGGATCCTTTGAGAGGGTCAACGATCGGGTTTTCATAAGGGGCCTGGAAAAAGGGCCCTTGGCACCATCAAGATATGGGTTGTAAGGAACCTGAAAAAACAAAAATAAGAAAATGAAGGATATGAGGGTCAGGTAGGGTTGAGCCGTATTGTGGACTTTATCTTTAATATGCCTCCCTCTTTGCCCATGGTATCTTTAGTGCATAGTTATGTACGCGCAGTACATATGCCACAATTCGGTTGGGGCTGAGACGGAGGCCAAATTGCTAATCGAGCTCCTGACGAGCTGGACTGTCATTCTGCAGGGTAGTCCGGACTCGTTTGACAGTGTCCGAGGGCTTGACTGCCGATGTAGGGTTTGGATTGATAAGGCCACCATGTACTTCCACTACGAGGTCCATGGTGTATTCCTCAGGGAGCGCTCCATGTTTCCATTGACTGTTATAACACCGCGTGGTCCTGGCATCTTGAATTTTAGATAGGCATAGTGCGGGACCGTATTGAAGTGGGCGAACGCGATTCGTCTGAGCAGTGCATGATAGCCACTACATAAAGGGACGATGTCGAAGATCAAGTCTTCGCTTTGAAAGTTGTCCAGTGAACCGAAGACAACTTCCAATGTGATTGAGCCCGTGTAGGGGACCTGTACACTAGGTATTACTCCTGTGATGGTAGTTTTGGTGGGCTTGATTCTTGACGAGTCAATACCCATTTTGCGGGCCATGTCCTGATAGAGCAGGTTAAGATTGCTGCCGTCGTCCTTGAGGACTCTCGTGAGGTGGAATCCATTGATAATTGGGTCGAGGACCAAGGCAGCCGAACCTCCATGATGGATACTGGTCGGATGGTCTCTACGATCGAAAGTCATCAGATATGCTGACCATGAGTTGAATTTTGGGGCCACTAGCTCTATCGCATAGACGTCCCTTAACGCGCGCTTGTGCTCCCTCTTGGGGATGTGAGTAACGTATATCATGTTCACCGTTTTGACCTCGGGGGGAAATTTCATTTGTCCCCCTGTGTTCAGTGGGCGAGGCTCCTCGTCGTCATCCTCGCTGGGCGATCCTTTCCCCTTATGTTTGGTGTTTAACTTCCCGGACTGTTTGAAGACTCAACAACTTCTGTTGGTATGGTTTGCAGGCTTGTCGGGGGTGCCATGAATCTGGCAAGGTCGATTGAATATTCGGTCCAGGCTAGATGAACAATCTTTGTTTCTTTTGAATGGCTTCTTCCGCTGACTAGATTTGTAGCCACTGAATCCAGCGTTGACCGTCGTGTCTTCGATATTGTCATTGTTGCTTCGACGCTTGTTTTTGTTGCGTCGGGGCCTGCCATTGTCGTTTCTGGCTTCAGAAGTGCCAGGGTCACTAGTACTGTTGCTGCTAAGGGCTAGCCAGTATCTTCGCCCGCGCAAAAGCGGGTCATGAGTGCTATGAGGGCTGCCATGGACTTCAGCTTGTCTTGGACAAGGTGTCCGGCGAGCCATTCGTCGCGGATGTTGTGTTTAAAAGATGCTAAGGCTTCGGCATCTGGACAGTCGACAATTTGGTTATTTTTAATTAGGAACCTGGTCCAGAATTTTCTGGCTGACTCTCCAGGCTGCTGGACTATGCGAGTGAGGTCATCGGCATCCGGAGGCCAGATATAAGTGCCTTGGAAGTTGTCTCTAAAGGCATCTTCCAAGTCTTCCTAGCTTCCAATAGAGTTTCTGGGAGGCTGTTTAACTAGTGCTGAGCTGGTCCCTTAAGTTTTAGGGGGAGGTATTTGCTGGCGTGTAAATCGTCACCATGAGCCATGTGAATGTGGAGAAGAAAGTCTTCAATCCATATTGCGGGATCTATGCCATCGTATGATTCAATGTTCACGGATTTAAACCCTTCGGGGAACTGGTGCTCCATTACATCATCGATGAAGCATAGGGGGTGTGCGGCGCCTCTGTATCGGGCAACGTCACAACGCAGTTTGGATGAAGTTAGTATGCGGTTTTCGGCCCGGGTGAAGTTATTCTTGTCGCGCTAGGCCTAATGGACGTCTTCTCACGCTGGGACATGCCCCCTTGATCCATAGATTGAACTAGTCTGACAGGCTCTATTGTCCAGGTCCTGTCGTAGGTCATAAGTGTATGCTGCAGCCGCTGTCTCTCTACCTCTACGGCGGGGTGGTGCGGGCTGGTGTTCGGCTAGAGTTGCCGCTGTGTGCTGGCCACGTGGTGGTCGGTCAGGTCTGTCGGTAGCGATACGCATTGGCGGCATAGGCTCCACTACCTCATCATCGAATTGGGTAGCAGCTTGCGCTTCGGGTAACTCTTAGTTGGGCGTTCGAGGCCGTATTCCTCGGCTGTCAGGACATTAGTCCATCTGTCATTGAGTAAGTCCTGATCAGCTTGGAGTTGTTGCTGCGTCTTTTTCAGGCTTCTTGCAGTGGCTATTAGCCGGTTCTTAAAACGCTCTTGTTTGAGGGGTTCCTCTAGCACGATGAAATCTTCGTCGCCAAGGCTCTCATCCTCTTTGGAGATCGGGAGGTAGTTACTATACACCGAGCCCTCATTCCCGACAGGATCGTCAGGGTTAACTTGCCCTTCCTCCCAATCGTCTTGTTCGGATGTTGGCCCGATAGGGGCTTCTTGGTCTTCGGTGTTCTCTGGAGTATTATTGTCTCTGGTGCCGGTATTGCTGTCTTTTTTGCGACGCAATTTTGAGTGGCGCTGCTGAAATCGATGGTTTGGTGGTGCCTTAGAAGGCTTGTCCTTGACTGGATCCTTCCCACTATCGCTGTCATCCTCTTTGGGTGTGTCCACCATGTACACATCATAAGTGGAAGTGTCGTCCAGCAACCGGTGAACGGTGGGTCCTGGCTTTTCTCATCTCAGGCATTGTCGTCCATACCATTGATGTCTTCAGAAGCGTAGTCGAGCATGTTGGTTAAGTCCTCGATAGTGGGTGGTGGGTGGGACATAAAATGCCCCGCTCTCAGCCCCTAGTATGGGCTGGGCGTAGTTCGGCATTGATTCTTCTGGAATGGCGAGAGATTGCATTAGCGAGGTTTGGATGGGGAAGCGAGAGTCCGTGGATTTGGGCGGGACAGAAATTCCCTGGCTGAGCTCACATGACGCAGACCTCGAGAGTTCAGAGCTAGTGTCCGGAGGCGAGTCCGGCTTCATGATGATAAAGGGAGCCTGACATAACTCCGGGCCTGCCGGTGACGCGATCTCCTCCGGTTCTCCGGTGTCAAGCTCTATAGCTGCATAGAGTCCGGCGGGCTTTAAACTCCCATCTTCAGACCTGGTGATGTGCTCCGGATCTAAGGCCAGAGCAGAGGTTGGGGCCGCGAACCCTTGGAAGATCAAGTCTCCTCGGATATCAGCGACATAGTTCAGATTTCCAAAATTAATCTGATGACCAGGGGCATAGCTGTCGATCTGCTCCAGATGGCCAATTGAGTTGGCACGCAGTGCGAAGCCATCTAATAAGAAAATTTGGCCGAAAAGAAAAGTCTCCCTCAAGGCGGTATTGTTGTAGATGATCAGGGAGCCATCGAGCCTTCTACCGACGGCACAGTTCAACTCTGAATGAAAGCACCAATGTCCGTGTCAAAACTAGCAGATCTCAGGTAGGGGGTCCCGAACTATGCGTCTAAGGATCAAAGATAACAGGAGGCAGGGGACACGATGTTTACCAAGGTTCGGGCTCTTTTCATGGAGGTAATACCCTATTTCCTGCTTGATTGACTTTGTTGAGTATAGGGGTTACAAGAGTTGATCTATCTCGAGATCGTAATGGCTAAACCCTAGATGTCTAGCACGTATGATTATGATTGCCTCTACGGACTAAACCCTCCGGTTTATATAGACATCGGAGGGGCCTAGGGTTGTATAGAATTGGTTTACAGAGAATAGAAGATACATTATCCGAACGCCAAGCTTGCCATCCACGCAAAGGAGAGTCCCATCCGGACATGAGGGAGGGCCTTCTGTCTTGTATCTTCATGACCCATTAGTCTAGCCCATGTAACATATGCCGGCTCCCCGAGGATCGCATAATCTAGGACTCCCTCACTAGTAAACAAGTTGGATGAAAGTAGTGGCCAAGGTTCTCAAACCTCCCTCGCCCCTCGGCATCAAGGCCACTATCTCGAGGATAAACCTACAAGCAAAGTACAAATTGTCTGTGCTGCCTCTTATGTACTCGAATGTTTACTCGTACAAGCATTAATTTTAGCAACAAGTACCTCAGACTGAACACCATTTAGCAGTTTGTACCCTAGGTAATTAAAGTTTGTCCATGGATGATATTTGTTGTGATCTCAATCATTTGGATGCATAAACATACTGAACATGCATATATCTAAATATTTTTGTGAATTATCTATGAATATTGTCTTGTGAGATATCAATCATTTGGATGCATAGACATGCTGAACTTGTGTATATATGAATCTTTTGATTGTTGATTGTGAATGTTTGCTAGGAATATGAACGTGTCATGTGAACCTGAGTTTGATATGAATGTTTAACTTTTCTATTGTACTTGTGTGTGAACTTGTTAGTATGTCTACTGTGGGATTTGTGACGTGTGGGTGTCAACGGCACACCTTCCAGAGAAGAATTGCACTTGCTTGTTAGGGTTGCAACGGTGCATCAGATTTTTTTTATGTTTCTGCTCTGTCTTCCCCCCTCTGCCGCTCAACCCCTGCTATAATGTTTTTGTCCTCAAAAATAACATAGTATTGCGTTGTTTTTGGGGCTTAATGAAAAATCGAGTGCTGCGTTCTGTAGCCTGGCCTGCCCAGCAAATGGGCTGCTGGTCCACCACGGAGTGGGATGCTAAAAATACAAGTTGTACAGTGTAGAGGCAAGTAAAGAAAATGCCATCGAGAGCCATGCACTGAAAAAAAATCGCGTATGATGTGCTTCTTCAGTCGCGCGACCGGCCCCCTCTTTAATACAGTTCGCTCCATTCCGCGACCGGCAGCATGGGACAGAAGTTTATTTCCCCCTCACACTGTCGGGGGATTGAAGAAGCGCAGCATCGAATCCAACACCGCTGATGGCTACTTGTCCAAGTGATTTTCATATAAGAAACTCCATGTTTCAGAGGCATAACATTTAAATCAACAAGCACTTTTCAAACATGGATAACAGAATGTTGGAAATTTTATCCATATAACACATCTTCATATGATACAAAGTCAAAAAGATATGCTATTTTCAAAAATTGGGTTAACTAGGGACGAATTTTTGGCAAGTGTTAGATATTTTTCAACTGCACCAGTTGGAATCGAACCCAAACAGTACGGCTTTTGGGTGAGAGCGCTGCAACCACTGGGTTAGTGCGGTATCTTCGAAAGAATAAAGGCGTCTTCCCCGGCTGCGGTTCTTTCCGGTCCGTGTGCGCTTGCCGTGGCGCCGCCGTATGTTATTGTCAACATGCTCAACAAACGAGAGAATTAGGAGAGGACTGTACGCCGAGAGACTGAGAGTGGGGACCCACTAGGTCCATGCCGTATGCAAGCAAGTGCCTCATTGGAAAAAAGCTTCCTCCTAATTGTATACTGATGTTGGGGCCCACGGGTTTGTCAACCTATAGTCAATAGACGAAATAAATTTTCAACGATGTCATCGGGGAGCTTTTTTCAGGGGTATCGGGGATCTTTTTTTTTGTTACGTGGAAGGGATATCGGGATCTAGCTGGTATCATTTTTTCTAGAGGGCGAACAAGTATCAGCCAGGCCTAGGTTTTGTTTTCTAACATGTGTATCCCATGACATACTGAGACAGTGGTTTCAACTTAGTTTTTGAGGTCCATCATGTATGTACCGGCCTATGGGCCTCCCAGCGTAGGTTTTACTTTTTCTTAAAGATCGGCAGCCCAATGTATTTTTTTAATAAAACGCGGATCTTTGTTCTATTTATCTATATATAAGAATAATAATGTTGTGTCCAATGTATGTTTTCCCTTCTAACCACATTATATATACATTTATATTATTACTATTATCGTATATTTCATAGAGACTTATATATACATTATAAAAACATCCCACGTCTTATTAACTTATAAAACTAAATGTTTAACAGAAGTTGGCAAGGAAAATCCTGGTTGTTTTTGACTCAGAGGCAAGGAAAATACTTGTGACTGTTACAGAAGCTTGCAAAGATTTTAAGAACCAATGTAATAACAACGCTCATTTTTCTTTTGAGCAATAACTCGCTAATTTGTTAATTTTATATATAAAAACTATTGGTCTGGTTTATTTTTTGATATTAATTGCTCCTTCTAACCTAACATTATACATAGAACAAGCCCACCTAATTTGTGTATTTCAAGAAAGTGCAAATGGGCTGGGATTTATTAGAAAATATTAAATGGGCCGCATTGACACAAAATTATTTGTTCACCCAACCCAGCAAATGGACTATAAATTCTAGAAAACATGAGTTAAATATATGCCACATTTTTGCAGGCTGACATGTGGGCCAATAGGTCCAAGCCTATGCAAGGCGTTGTCAACTTTGTCAAACAATGATTCTGACATCCACAACCATTGGATTTATATCCAACGGCCGGCATGCACCTTCAATCTCAAGTCTTCTTCCTCCGGCGTCGCCGGGACTGCCTGTTCCGGCCTCCGGCGGCTAGCGGCTCTCCTTAGCACCCATTACCGTGAAGCACTACCCCACCGCCGGCTAGGCGATCCCTCCACCCCTCCACACCTCCTGTTATTCTCCATCGATTACAGCCCCACGCCGCACCAGAACTAGTTATAACCCTTGTACTCCTCTTAATCTGCGACTCCACTGCCACGTCTCCCATCTCCGGGTCGTTCCCGTCCGGGGCCTCACCGTCATCCACTACCTCGCCGCGCTCGGCGCAGTGTCGTCAACAAACTAGAGTAATTGGAAGAGGACTATACGTGGAGAGCCTGACAGGTCACATCCCTAGTTCTGGTATGACCTAGACTAGTCCATTTAAATTTGAAATGGGGATTTGTGAAACCCTCAGAAATCAATTCTAGAAATGATCCGAATAAAAATTACTCCAATAAGGTCCAAGAAAATGTTCGTGTTGCTCTCTGGAAATATTGGTCAGAGCTAAAATGCAAACCAATATTTTTAGGAGCTTTTAGATATTTATTTTGGCCATTTGGATTAATCCAGTAATACTTTGCATTGGATATATATTGTTATATATATAAAATATTGTCCAATAATTATGTTAATTGTTGAGGAGCTCTGGAATATTACAACTAGCTCCTGCAAAAATTGGCAGAAGAAAATAAACTAGTTTAGTATTGTTATTAAATCAAAACAAATGTTAGAAAATAGGAAAGAAAACAAAAATGGAAAAAACACTTACCTATGCTCACCTGCGGCCTGGCACTATGCAGCCCAGCCGGCCCACTAGCACAGTGCCAGTCGTCTTTGTCCTTGTGCCAGTCGGTCGGGCGTGTGGCCGACGCGCGCGCACCGTTGTGCCGCCACGCCACCTGCATGCCTGGCCTCTCTCTCGTCACCCTGGATGTCCTACACGGTGCCACGCGCCGCCCCGGACCCCTCTCACTCTCTCTTACTCTCCCTCCTCCCCTGGATCTCTCCCTCTCACCGCGACCGAGTGCAGCCGTCACCGCAGCTAGTCGCCGTCGTAGCTACCGCCTCCCCCTCGCCCTCTCTCTGTGTCCGGAAGCTCCGCACCATCGTCTGCTACCTCTCCAATGAGCCACGGGCCATGGGAGGCCTCGAAGCACCGCCATCACCATCGTCTTCATCTCCGGCCACCGAAGATCGCCATCGCCACCCTGTCGACCTCAGCGCATCCCCGGCCACACCGAGCAGCCATGCGAGTTCGCTGTGAGCTCCTACTCTGTTCCCCCCTCTCTATTTCGCCATTCTCGCGCCGTAGCTCCGATCCTCGTCATGGCCGTAGCACCTCGCCGCCATTCATGTCACCACCGTCGTCCTGGCCACCACAGCTCGCGCCCGCGCATGTCAATGCGCTCAACAGCCTCCAAGCAAGCCAACAAGCAAGCCAACACCACCGCCCGCAGCCCCTACCATGCACTGCAGCACTTCACGCACACCTGACCGAACTCCGGCCGCCGCCTCGAGCTCATTTCCAGCAAGCTCCGGCTCCGGCACCCCCGCACCCTCTCACTTGCTCGAACCGACGCGGACGAGCCCCGGCTCCTCGCCCATGATCTCCGCCGCCTGAATGGTCGCCGGAGGGCGATTCCTGTGCCCCTCCGCCATGTTCCGCCTTGCCGGCGCCTAAATGCCAGTGAGTTGACCGGGTTTGAGCCCCAGTTGACCCAGATTTAACCCTTGTGGGTCAAGGACAGGTGGGGTCCGGCTCTGGTTAACCTCAGTTAAGTTTAGTATTAGTGTTAATTAATCCTTTGTTTAATCTGTGACACTGACGTGTGGACCCCACACATCAGGTTTGACCCAGTCAGCGGTGTTGACTTGCTCACGCAAGCATGATGCAGTGCTGATGTAGTTAAACTTTTCTGGTTTTAAAATAAATCAGAAAAAATCCAGAAATTTTTATAAACTTCAAAAATTCATAGAAATTCAACCGTAGCTCAGATTGAAATAATTTATATATGAAAAATTATCAGAAAAAATCAATCTATCCATCTGTACTAGTTTCATACATGACAACCCAGCTTATAACTACTGTATAAATGAAAACATATAAATGGCATTCATAAAGACTTATTTTGGAGTTGCATTGAATCTTTGGTTCAAATGGACTTCATGCAAATGAATACTAATTGCATTAGCCCAAAACAACATCACATATTCATGCCATGTTCATGCATCATATTGTTGCATATACTTGTGTTTGATTGTCGACACCGTTCCTTCTCGATAGGTCCTGCTCCGGATAGTGCTCCAGAGTACTTGTCTGTGAAGTAGTGCCCCTCTGTTGATCTACCAGGAAAGCAAACCCCCTTGATCATTCCGATACAATCCTACTCTCTTGCTCGTGCTCTCTGTTATTGCATTAGGACAACAACGATTCAACTTCTACTTTATGCTGCGGTAGTTGAACCCATTCCTCTGCATGACCTGTCCTTGCCACAGTAAATAGTTGAAACCCACTAGCATGTGTAGGAGTTGATTGAAGCCATGTTGTGTTCCTACCATGCCATTCCTCCTATTGCTTAGAGTGTGTCGGGTCTGATTCATTGGGAATGAATTGGAGTGCAATGTTCTATGTTCTGATGCTGAGAGTTAAGTGTGTGAACATGATTTGGTAAACGTAACGGTGAGAGGCCATGTAGGAGTACATGGTGGGTTGTCTCACTGGAACCATCATTAAGCACTGAGTTCTGTGCATGTTGTCCAATGACTAGTTACTACCACACATTGGGCTCCGGGCGCTCCAAGCCCTCTCGACTTATTAACCGACTTGATCTCTGTCCAGGAGTCGCAACTAGTTTCTAGTGTTTGTAGGTAGTGCTATTTTTCGCACCCGGCAGGGTGGGCTTGGGACAGACTAGGCACACATGGCCTGGTGTACCGAGTGGCACCCGGATGATGGGCTCGGGAACCCTGCACACATCGTTTGTGGCCGTGATGGAAACCTCGTCTGGACTCCCTTTCGGATAGAACCCGAGTAGGCAATAAATCTAGACTAGGGTCCTGTGTGGTTAGTCAGGTCGTGGCCGACACCCTCGCCAGGCTTCCTCTTGAAGGTTGCCGAGATACATGATGTGTACATGGCGGTAAGTGGCGAGAGCGTGTGTGAGTAAGTACACCCCTGCAGGGTTAACATGATCTATTCGAATAGCCGGGTCCGCGGATATGGACTTCTTGGATGCTTACGTGGTACATAGAAAACTTGAAGTGGATACTCTAAAATGCTCAACACAAGTGTGAGTGCTATGGATGGCCTTCTTGTAGGGAGACGGGAGTAATTCCATAGTAGTGTATTGTGTGGTGATTAGTGGACTCGTGTGGGCTGCCTCACCTCAGAGAAGTTACTCGTAGTCGTGGAACAGGATAGCCACTGAGTCAAAGCTGGCTTGCTGCAATTAAACCCCACATCGCCTTCTTGATACAAATGCATGTATGATAGGATCTGATGTAAGTCTTGCTGAGTACCTTTGTACTCATGTTGCTTAATTTATGTTTTTGTAGCTGAGACTTCGGTCTTACTAGTGTTCTCGTGGAATTCGACAAGTAGCTTGTACCTCAGCTACGATTTTGATCGGATGTTGTAGATAGTCAGGCTCTTCATCCTTTTTCATTTGTAGATGTCCTTACTCAGACATGTAATGCTTCCGCTTGTTGCTTGTATGCTCTGAATGTTGGGTCATGTGACCGTTGTTTGTAATAAATGCTATCATGGCTCTTCCGAGCCTTTATCTATATGAGTTGTTGAGTTATGTCATGATGCCATGTTGTACAACACATACTTGCATGCTATGCGTACGTGTAATGTGTATTGCTATGTGTGGGATCCGACAACCTACTTGTTTATTCTTGGTAGCCTATCTTATGGGAAAATGTCACCTGGTGCTTCCACTGAGCCATGGTTGCTTGCTACTGCTCCGGAACACTTAGGCTGGCCGGCATGTGTCCTTCTTCGTTCCTATGTCTGTCCCTTCGAGGAAATGTCACACGTTGTTCCTTTAAGTCCTTGTAGCTCGCTATGACTTGGGTTCATACGTTGTTGATCGACACGTTCTTACTAGGTCATGTATGCATGTTCCTATAAGTTTGTGACACCTTGAGTTTACGACTAGTCATGTCGGCTCGGGTTCTCTGTCATATGGATGCTAGCGACACAATCATATACGTGAGCCAAAAGGAGCAAACGGTCCTGGGCCAGGTAAGGTGGCACCCGTGGGAATACCATGCGTGAGGCCGCAAGGTGATATGATTTGTTACATGCTAGATCAATGTGACTTAGGATCGGGGTCCCAACAGCTTTGGTATCAGAGCCTAACTGCCTGTAGGATTACCAAGCCAAACTGATCGAAGTTGAGTCTAGAAATTATTTAGTTATGTAAGGGAATTGCTTGTGGATGGGAACATAAGGCTCTTTTTACTCCTTTAGCTCATGGCCTTCTAATCTGAGTCATCCTATCTTTCCTACGGGGTTAAGGAACTAGACTTTCTCTTCTGTCTATCAGGATCACGTGTTACTACTCTGTAGTCCCATAGGATTGGTTGACTAGAGTCATATCCCAGTTTTCGAGTACTTCCGGTGTAGTCTGTTTAGTATTATCTCAGAACCTTGAGTGGTGTTGTTGAGTTGTTGTACTATCCCATTTTAGTAGGATGTCTCATTCTGAGCATTTTACTATCGTTATGCTGCCGGAATTGTCCTAGGGGTTCGAGAGATAATAATCTCCTTGTCCTACATCCTATAGCCTATAGTTGATGTTGATTCCATCCTTGGTTTCGTTTCTCAGGATGTCGTCTGTTAAGTGAAGTTTTGTTGCTCGTAGCCAGAACCACAAAGATGGTAGGGATGAGGATCCTCCCGACCAGCCTTCGTTGACAGAGTTGATGTTAGAGATGGAGAGGAACAAGCGTGAGTCTAACCTCTTGTTGGCACATATCGAGGAGAACACCGCACATTAGTCCAAAGAGTCTGCTTCCATCCATGACTTCATTGGTCTGCACCCACCTAGCTTTCATCATTCCATCGAGCTGCTCGATGCAGATGACTGGCTCCATAGCATCACTCATAAGCTACATTCCGCGAACGTAGCTGAAGACGACAAGATCAGCTATGCCACATACCACCTGGAAGGTCCTGCTAGTCTTTGGTGGCAAAACTATGAGCTTATGCTTCCAGCTGGCCAAATTCCTACTTGGAGGGATTTCACTGAGGCTTTTCGCGAGCATCACATTCCTCAGGCCCTCATTGATCGCAAGAGAGAAGAGTTCTGTAGTTTCACCCAGAGCAAGATGGTTGTTGATGCTTACAGTAGAGAGTTTGAGAACCTCGCCCACTATGCTACGGAAGAGGTGTCTACAGACGCCAAGAAGCAGGCTAGGTTCCGGAAGTGTCTCAACACCAAGTTGCGTCGTGATCTCCACCTGTATCATTGTGATACATTCTAGGCCCTTGTGAACAAGGCCATTAATGCAAATATAGCTCAGATCACTTACGAGGAATCTCGTAAGCACACCCATGATTTGGGATCTTCCTCCGGCTCTAGCCCCAGAAGCACCGGATTTGGGTTCCAAACTCCGCTCTTCCTTTTGGATATTCACCGAGGCCATCCTATGTGGTGCCTCACCCAACTCAAACGTATGCTCCACCCAGGCCTATTGGTAACCATTTGTTAGAACGGGTCCACGCCCAACTTCAGGGACTTGCTTCACATGTGGGAAGCCAGGACACTATGCATGTGACTGCTCTCAGACTAGTTATGCTCCACCCCAGCTCAAGAAGTCTGTTGTCAGTGTTAAGCCATCAAGCAAGACGATCAATGCCAAGCCAGCTCACATTGAACGTGTACGTGTGCATCACGTCTCAGCTAAAGACGCTCATGATGATCCGGATGTTGTTCTTGGTACACTCCTTGTCAATTGTCATCCAGCATTGGTTCTGTTCCATACTGGATCATCTCATTCTTTCATTTCTGAAGGCTATGCTCGTTTGCACGACATGTCATTTTGTGATATGCCAACTCCGCTTGAAATCCAAGCCCCAGGGTCTAGATGGCAAACCACCAGAATAAGCTATGGTAATAAAATCCTTGTTGACAGACTTGTATCCCTTGCATCACTTGTAGCCCTCAAGTCCTCAGATATTAACATCATCTTGGGTATGGACTGAATGAAAGCTCATCATGCCAATATTTATTGTTACACCAGGTCTGTTCAGCTTACACACCCATCTGGCAAGATAGTCACTATCTTCACTAGAGTTGCAAAGCGTTAGCTCTATTCTCTTAATGCCAGCCCTCTTCTAGACCTTGAAGATATCCCGGTAGTCCGTGACTTTCCGGATGTCTTTCCAGAAGAACTACCAGGTGTTCCACCTGACAGAGATGTGGAGTTTGTCATAGATCTTATCCCAGGAACCGCTCCAATATCTAGGAGACCTTACAAGATGGCACCCTTAGAACTAGCCGAGCTCAAGAAACAACTTGATGAGTCCTTGAAAAAGGGTTTCATCCGTCCTAGTTCTTCTCCTTGGGCTTGCCCCATCCTCTTCGTCAAGAAGAAGGATGGTACTAACGAGATGGTTGTAGATTACTGTCCCGTTAATTTGGCCACGATAAAGAACAAATATCCGCTCCCCGGGATCAGCGACCTGTATGATCAGCTCGCTGGATCCTTAGTCTTGTCTAAGATGGATTTGAGGTTAGGCTACCACCAAATGAAGATCAGAAACGGGGACATCCCCAAGACGACATTTGTCACTCGTTATGGCCAGTACGAGTACACCGCGGGAGCCCTGCAGCGTCGTCCCCGACCTCATCTTCAACCTCCGACCGCCGGCTACCTCACCGTTGATTCACGGCAACCAACGCGTCCCCGGCCCCGCCGTCTGCACCATCCTCCTCACTGTGAGCCTCTCTACGTTTCCCCCGTGTTCCTCTCCTCACGCTCAACCCCTAGCTTACCTCCCCATCGCACCCGGAAGCTCCTTGCCGCCGGTGATGTCGCCGATGCGGCCAGGGCTCGTTCCCGTCGCATCTGGGTGCGTAGTCGAACTCCGGGAGTACCTAGGAGCCCGTAGAGCACTTCATCCGGCGTCCCCATGGCTCGCAGCCTTGCCTGCCTCATCCCCGTGCTCCGGCCGCGGCGGATGAGCTCGCCACCAGTGAACCAGGCCACCCCATGCCCAGCCGCGTGCTCCCCTGGATGTGGGTGAGCAAGGTCTCCTTTATGATGCCCTCATTGCAGCAAGCGGGCAGCCCCAAGTGCAACTCCAGCGAGCCACTACCGCTCTGGGTCGTCGCCATCGTCTAACAGCCGGCGCATCCGACGTGGCCATCATTAGTTCTAATCCCCCATAATCAGCCACCTCACTGCCCCTAACAGCGGGCCCCACCGCCGGTCAAACCCAGTTAGCGCTGGATTTGACCGGGTTTGTCCAGTGTGTCACTGACCAGTGGGCCCCACTGGTCAGGTTTGACCTGGACCGGCCCTGTTGACCAAATGACATCAGCATGACCTAGCGCTGATGTAGTAAAGCCTTTTCTGGAATTTAAATAAATCTAAATGATTTATTTATTTTGAGAAAATGCCCGAAACTTCTAAAAATCATAAAAAACCAACGTTAACTCCAAATGAAATAATTTATATATGAAAAATGATCAGAAAAATCCAATCTATCCATCTGTACTGGTTTCGTGCATGTTTAAAAAATTTAACATTGTTGTTTAGATCAAAACATGATAATGCACTATTTGAATTCGTAGTTCGAGTTTGAAGTTGAACCTTTGGTTCAAAATCACTCAAACCACCCTGGTTATAGTTGCATTAGGCCAACACACTCATTTTGCCATGTCATGATCATGCATCATATTGTGCATTGCATTGATTGTGTCTTTCCCTGTTTGCCGGTGTTTGTCCCCTCTCAGTAGACGTGATTCCGATGATGAGATTGATGATACCGATGAAGAGATATACTATCTTCAGAAGTGCTAGGCAAGCAAAAACCCCTTGTTCATTCCGATACAATCCCACTCTCTCGTGCCTGCTTTCTTTTACTGCATTAGGAAAACAAGGTTTCAACTGTTACATGCTGCGGTAGCTGAACCCCTTTTCCTCTGCATGACCTATCATTGCCACAGTAAATAGATGAAACCCACTAGCATGAGTAGGAGTTATTTGAGCCCTGATATGCCTACTCATTCATGCTTGTTTGTCATGCTTGCTACTGCTTAGAGTTGAGTCAAGTCTGATTCATCGGGGATGAATTGGAATGGTGATGAACATGTCCTACTATGTGTGAACTAAGTGTGTGAACACGATTTGGTAAAGGTAGCGGTGAGAGGCCACGTAGGAGTACATGGTGGGTTGTCTCATTGAAACTGAGTTCTGTATTTGTGATCCATGAACATTTACTACCACATATTGGGCTCCGGGCACTCCAATCTCTCTCTACTTATTAATCAACTCGATCTCTGTCCAGGAGTTGCAACTAGTTTCTGGTGTTTGTAGGTAGTGCTAGTAGTCTACCAAGTGGCACTCGATACAGGTGGGCTTGGGACAGACTAGGTGCAGTGGCACGGTGTACCAAGTGGCACCCGGATGGCGGGCTTGGGAACCCTGCTCACATCGTTTGGGGCCGTGAGCGACACCCGGTCGGATCTCCTTGCGGATGGAACCCGAATAGGCGATAAACCTAGACAAGAGACTTGTGTGGTTAGTCAGGTCGTGGCTAACAACTTCGGAGGCTTCCGCTTGAAGGTTGCCGAGATACATGACGTGTACATGGCGGTAAGTGGAGAGAGCGTGTGTGAAGAAGTACACCCCTGCAGGGTTAATATGATCTATTCAAATAGCCGCGTCCCCGGTAAAGGACCTGTGGGTTGCCTATACAGTTCATAGACAAGTTAAAGTGGATACTTTAAAATGCGCAAGATAAGCATGAGTGCTATGGATGGCGTTCTTGTAGGAAGATAGGAGTGGATCCATAGTGGTGTATTGATATGGCGAATATGTGGACTCGTGTGCGCCACCTCAAAAGAGTTACTTGCAGTCATAAATCAGGATAGCCACTGAGTCAAAGCTGGCTTGCTGCAGTTAAACCCCACCATCCCCTTTGTTGATAATGATGCAGATGTAGTTAGTTCTGATGTATGTCTTGCTGGGTACATTTGTACTCACGTTTGCTTAATTTATGTTTTGCAGAGAGACTCCAGTCTCACTAGTAGTTCCGCGTGGACTTCGACGTTTATCTTGTTACCTCATCTACGATCTTGTGCCCTCGGTAGGATCTGGTAGATAGTCAGGCTTCTCAGCCTTTTTCATTTGTAGATGTATGTACTCAGACATGTTAAGCTTCCGTTTGTGCTTTGACTTGTATGCTCTGAATGTTGGGTCATAAGACCCATGTTTGTAATATCTCGCTCCTCGGAGCCTATTGAATAAATACTTTGAGTCATAGAGTTATGTTGTGATGCCATGTTGTATTTGCACATATTGAGCATATGGTGTGTATGATTTGAAATGCTTGGTATGTGTGGGATCCGACAACCTAGTTGTTTATTCTTGGTAGCCTCTCTTATGCGAAATGTCTCCTAGTGCTTCCACTGATCCATGGTAGCTTGCTACTGCTCTGGAACACTTAGGCTGGCTGGCATGTGTCCTTCTTCGTTCATGTGTCTGTCCATATGGGGAGATGACATGCGATGTCTACCAGAGTCCTATTAGCCTGCTACAGCCCGGATTCTCCGGAGTCCTGTTAGCCCAGCTGCTACAGCCTGAATTCACTCGCTGATGGCTGACACGTTCATTGCTGGGTCATGTATACATCTCCTTGTAAGTTAGTGCCACTTTGGGTTTACGACTAGTCATGTCGGCCCGGGTTCTTTTTCATACGGATGCTAGCAACACTATCATATACGTGAGCCAAAAGGTGCAAACGGTCCCAAGCCAAGTAAGGTGGCACCCGTGGGAATACCGTGCATGAGGCCGCAAAGTGATATGATGTGTTACATGCTAGATTGGTGTGAATTAGGATCGGGGTCCTGATAGCTTTGGTATCAGAGCCTGACTGCCTGTAGGATTACCAAGCCAAACCAGTCGAAGTTGAGTCTAGAAATTCTTTAGTTATATAAGGGAATTGATTATGGTTGGGAACATAAGGCTCTTTTTACTCCTTATACCTTATGCCTTCTGATCTGAGTCATCTTATCTTTCCTACGGGGTTCAGGAACTAGGCCTTCTCTTCTTTCTATCAGGATCACATGTTACTAATCTGTAGATCTATAAGATTGATGTGTTCAAGCCTCAGATCAGCTCCTACTATTTTGTGTATTGACAGTTGACCCCGGAACCTTGATATTATGATGATTGAGTGGTTATGCCACCTTTCTGTGGGATGTCTCAAATCTTTCCGAGCATTTACAGTCATTATGCTATCTGAGTCATCCCAGGTTTCTAAAATAGTCTGATGCATTTGCAAATCCTTTCTTACCATTCCGAAGTTCCTTTGTGCCAGATCAACCACGCTAACTAGTGTGTTGAGGTACTTTATTGCCACGACATATATGTTGGAGCTATTATTATGACCCTAGGTGTCCAGAGTATCACCTAGTAATCTAGCCATGCTTTGTGTCCCAGTGTGTTGATTCTGGCCATCATTCTCGAAAGCATCCCGTGATGCCACTTAGTAGTAGGTATTCTACTCCTGGGTTCCTGAACCCGAGATTCACCTTACCTACCTTGTGTTGATAGTGTTTGCTAGTTCCTTCAGGATATTAGTAACCTTTGCGATAGTCCTCGAGGTTTCTGGTATGCCCTTCTTCCAAATACCATGAACTGCTTATGGCAGAAGTTCCTCGCCGACCCGAAAGATCACAACCAGAGTGCTCTTGACGAGTTCTCGATCCTATGTTGTTACTCTGCCAGTTCTACCTTTCTGCATGGATTATCCGGAAGAAACCTGTTGAACTTGGTTCAACATACTAGTCTATGCATCCACAACTTAGAAAGTCATATGTTTTTTGAGTTGTTCCCCTTTAGTTGTCTTCTGACCCTCGTCTGCCAATTGATAGTCAAGAGTATGCGTGCGTTCTTTCATCGATACCTATCACTCTTGTGGTCCGTCAAGCCATTCTATTTAGGAATGACTCCAGTACCTCGTCCATATTCATGATTGGGTCAAAGAAGTTGTATTCCGCAGATCAAATGCAATCCAGATTTGATTCTGTTCTACCCTGGAGTATTACCCTCTTTATGTGAGGATTTTCATGAGAATTGCACCAGGTCTTGTGAAATTCTTGACGTAGTGATACTTCTCGCCATCATTATTCATTTCTTGGTTCCCATGCCGTCGCAACCGGAATGCTGACATGTGAACTATGATGTGTGAAATCAATACCCCTAGCAACTTCATTGTTGGGTAGGTAAAGGACAATAACTTCATTCTTAGCGTGTTGATTCTTGAACCATCATTGTAAGATAGATTGTGCTACCTAGTCCTTGCTTTCGGTGCACTCTTTGATCAGTGAGCTAGGAATGTGTTAATCCTCACTCTATTGATCATATCGTCTTGCCTAAAAAGCAAGATAGTTCTCGAGCTTATTAACATGTCTGTGGTTCGTGATTTTCCGAATATCTTCTCGGAAGTATCACCAGGTCGTCACCTGACCGCTATGTTAAGTTGGTGATCAAGTAGGTTTTCTTGTAAACCACCCTCTCTCCAAGAATCTGTGTTGGATACCCTGAGCTAGTTGGTTAAGCTAAACAACAACTTTGAGAGTTGGAAGATAAAAGCTTTGCCAAATTTAGTTCATTCTTAAGGGATATCTTTGCGTTTGTGTGTTTGTTGAAGAAAGATGATATCCTCATCGATTGGTCCTTCAGGGTTGGTTGTTGGATCTTTTGTCTTGCCAAAACTTTGATTCGAGCGTGGGCTATCCTGAAATCAAATCAGAACCATCGATGATCGTAATGTTGTCTTACTCGTGGTTTTCCTCGACCATACACAGTTATATCTTTTGTTCTGACTGATGCTATCACATTGTTCACATAATTGTGGAATTCCGCTTATATGGAAACCTGGATGAATTGTTGTTGAGCCCATCAGCAATATTGTTATCTTCTCCATGATTTGTGTTGAACATCCACCTAGTATTGGAAACTTTATAAGCATTATCTTCATGTCCCGTTCATGAATCATATGCTTGGATGAAAGGAGCGACTTTCTCTAATTCACGCGCACTTAATGTAAGTTGCCACCGTAGATCGGAGAAGGATTGTTTTGCTTCCTCTGGAATCGTCCCAAGTTGGTCATGCACATGTGTGAAGTACTCTATGGTTTGGTAGGTTGGCCGCCTCCATTCTTTATGTGTTCCTAGCACACCAAGCCACTGATTGACTTGTTCAAGGAAGAGAAGTCTATGCTTGGGATCTAATCCATGGACTTGCGTAAAGACTTCAATATCCTCGATGAGGTTTCCCCACCTGAACTCGGTAGTGTTTTATTATAAAGCTACTATGTGGTCATGCCTCTCTAGGACAACGTGTTCACATGTGTGTAGCAGAACTAGCTCATGTTTTGGAGCTTGCTATCATAGTTCATTCCCTGACAATCTCGCACCGACATCTTGTCGATTATGTTGCAAACTTTCATTTTTCTTCTAGACTCGGTGAGTCTGGAATATCCTGACACCAACCAGATATGAATCTCAGGCAGATATGATCATTGGAACGTCTCCCAAGATCTATAATATTGGTCTCCCTGTAACCCGGTAAGGTGGATGTCATGGCTGACACACCCAGCCGGAAGACCTATTATTGTAATATCTTGTTGAGGAAGTTGGCTGATGTCTACTACACAACCTTCTTCTTGTAGACGTTA
Source organism: Triticum dicoccoides (assembly GCF_002162155.2). NCBI lineage: Eukaryota > Viridiplantae > Streptophyta > Magnoliopsida > Poales > Poaceae > Triticum > Triticum dicoccoides. Next base: position 342,798,671 of record NC_041383.1, on the reverse strand, counting down.
TTGGACCTCCAAGTGAAGAGGTTTGTAGGACAGTAGCAAATTTCCCTCAAGTGGATGACCTAAGGTTTATCAATCCGTGGGAGGCGTAGGATGAAGATGGTCTCTCTCAAGCAACCCTGCAACCAAATAACAAAGAGTCTCTTGTGTCCCCAACACACCCAATACAATGGTAAATTGTATAGGTGCACTAGTTTGGCGAAGAGATGGTGATACAAGTGCAATATGGATGGTAGATATAGGTTTTTGTAGTCTGAAAATATAAAAAACAGCAAGGCAACTAATGATAAAATTGAGCACAAACGGTATTGCAATGGTAGGAAACAAGGCATAGGGTTCATACTTTAACTAGTGCAAGTTCTCTCAACAATAATAACATAATTGGATCATATAACTATACCTCAACATGCAACAAAGAGTCACTCCAAATCCACTAATAGCGGAGAACAAACGAAGAGATTATGGTAGGGTACGAAACCACCTCAAAGTTATCCTTTCTGTTCTATCTACTCAAGAGTCCGTAGTAAAATAACCCGAAGCTATTCTTTCCGTTCAATCTATCATAGAGTTCATACTAGAATAACACCTTAAGACACAAATCAACCAAAACCCTAATGTCACCTAGATATTCCATTGTCACCTCAAGTATCCGTGGGCATGATTATACGATATGCATCACACAATCTCAAATTCATCTATTCAACCAACACAAAGTACTTAAAAGAGTGCCCCAAAGTTTCGACCGGAGAGTCAAGACTAAAACGTGTGCCAACCCTTATGCATAGGTTCATGGGTGGAACCCGCAAGTTGATCACCAAAACATACATCAAGTGGATCATGTGATATCCCATTGTCACCACAGATAAGCACGTCAAGAAATACATAAAGTGTTCTCAAATCCTTAAACACTCAATCTGATAAGATAACTTCAAGAGGAAAACTCAATTCATCACCAGAGAGTAGAGGGGGGAGAAACATCATAAGATCCAACTATAATAGCAAAGCTCGCGATACATCAAGATCCTGCCGTAGAGAGAACACAAGATAGAGAGATCAAACACATAGCTACTGGTACATACCCTCAGCCCCGAGGGTGAACTACTCCCTCCTCGTCATGGAGAGTGTCGGGATGATGAAGATGGCCACCGGTGAGGGATACCCCCTCCGGCAGGGTGCCGAAACGGGCTCCCGAGACGTTCTTGGTGGCTACAGAGGCTTGCGGTGGCGAAACTCCCAATCTATCTTGTTGTTTGATGGTTCTAGGGTATATGGGAATATATAGGCGAAAGAAGTCGGTCGGGGGAGCCTCGAGGGGCCCACGTGGGTGGAGGGTGCGCCCAGGAGGGGTGGGCGCGCCCCCCTATCTTGTGGGTTCCTCGACGCTTCCCTGGCTTGCACTCCAAGTCTCCTGGATCAGGTTCGTTCCAAAATCACGCTCCCGTAGGTTTCATGCCGTTTGGACTCCGTTTGATATTCCTTTTCTTTGAAACACTAAAATAGGCAATAAAACAACAATATGGGCTGGGCCTCCGGTTAATAGGTTAGTTCCAGAAGTAATATAAAAGTGTATAATAAAGCTCGTAATCATTCAGAACAAATAATAAAATAGCATCAATGCTTCATAAATTATAGATACGTTGGAGACGTATCAGCATCCCCAAGCTTAATTCCTGCTCGTCCTCGAGTAGGTAAATGATAAAAGAAAGAATTTATGAAGTGTGGATGCTAGCAGGTGCACAAGTTTGATCAATGATAATTTCAATCACCTTTTCTAGCATGATTATATGTCATAACAGTAGTTCATCTCATAAAACTTCTCACGAATAAGTAACAAGCAATTCACATGTTAAAGCATAGACCATAAACTTTCTTGAAAACTAGCAAACTTCATTCTCAGTCATCAAACAATTGCAATTCATCTTATTTCCAGGAAGGGTCTATGTCATAGCTTTGATTTAGCAAACTCCACATACCCAACTATCATATAGTCTTCTACAATTGCTAACACTCACGCAATACTAATGGTTATGGAGTTTTAATCGGACACTGAGAAAGATAGGGGCTTATAGTGTTGCCTCCCAACGTATTCACCTTTGGGTGATGTCAACAATAATAGTTCATGCTAACTTACATCCAATTGGATATATATATATATACCAGGATCTTTCCAACACGAGGTGCTTGCTAAAGGATAAAATGAAAAAGGAAAAGGTGAATATCACCTTGACTCTTGCATAAAGTAAAAGACATAAAGTAAAAGATAGGCCCTTCGCAGAGGGAGGCAGAGGTTGTCATGCCCTTTTATGGTTGGATACACAAAATCTTAATGCAAAAGAACGTCACTTTATATTGCCACTTGTATATGGACCTTTGTTATGCAGTCCATCACTTTTATTGCTTCCATAACAAGATTGTATAAAGCTTATTTTCTTCACACTAACAGATCATACATATTTAGAGAGCAATTTTTATTGCTTGCACCGATGACAACTTAATTGAAGGATCTTACTCAATCCATAGGTAGGATAGTGGACTCTCATGGCAAAACTGGGTTTAAGGATATTTGGAAGCACAAGTAGTATCTCTACTTGGTGCAAGGAATTTGGCTAGCATGAGGGGGAAAGGCAAGCTCCACATATTTGAATGATCCATGACAATATACTTTAACTGAGATGTGAGAAAACATAATCCATTACGTTGTCTTCCTTGTCCAACATCAACTCTTTATCATGTCATACTTAATGAGTGCTCAGAATTATAAAAGATGTCTAAGATAGTATATTTATATGTGAAATCTCTCTTCCTTCAATATTCTTTCATGAATTGTTCAAATGACCAATACGATGCTTGCTAACCTTCAATAAATTTACAACCTCTACTTCTTATATGTGAAGTCATTACTCCCCATGGGATAAGCAAATGAGACATATATATATTTAGATTTATGAAATTCAACTCATTCAACCATTTACTCATAGGATATAAGTGAAGCACACGAGTAAATGACAAACTACTCCAAAAAGATATAAGTGAAGATCAATGATTAGCTAAATAATTATGTAACTATGTGAAGACTCTCTCTCATTTAAGAATTTTAGATATTGGTATTGTATTCAAAAAACAAGAAAATCAAAATAAAATGACATTGCAAGCATAGCACAACTCATGTGAAGAAGCAAAAACATAGGTTCAACCGATACTAACCGATAGTTGTTGAAGAAGAAAGGTGGGATGCCTAACGGGGCATCCCCAAGCTTAGATTCTTGAGACTTCTTGAAATATTATCTTGATGTGCCTTGGGAATTTCCAAGCTTGAACTATTGTGTCTCCTTAATTCCACTCATATCATGGTTTCTGTTTTTATCAAAAGCTTCATCCACACCAAAATCAACAAAAACTCGTGAGATAAGTTAGTATAAACCAATGCAAAACCTTATCATTTTCTAGTGTAACAAATCACTAAAATTATTATTCAACATTGCATACTAAATGCCTCTGCATATATAATACTCCTATCCTCAAATAGAATCATTAAAGAAGCAAACATATGCAAACAATGCAACCATAACAACAACCTACCAAAACAGTATAGTCTGTAAAGAATGCAAGAGTATCAATACTTTCCTAACTCCAAAAATTATGAGAAAAATATTACGCTGTAGTAAATTTATCAGAGCTCATTTAAAAAAAAAGCTAGCCAACTCACCTCCAGGAGGCTCCCCCAATTGGGCCTTCGTGGGCCGTTGGATTTGCCCTTCTGGCGTGTCCTCGTCTTTTTTTTTCGAGGGTACGCAAACTGCGTACCTTAGCTTTATAGAAGAAGAGAAATGAGACATACAATAACGTCAACCACTCGCTGTGAACAACGAAGGCGACCCACTCCACACCCGGTTCGAACAAGGACAACCAAACATGACAAAACGACAACACAACTACGACACAAAAAGCCTACCCTACACCAAACCCCTAGCCGCGTCTCGTCCGACGCTGAAGACCTCCGAAGAACAGCAACTCCAGCTTCCTTGGATAAGCCGGCGACGACCGTACATGGCGCCGAAGGAGAAAGATCCGGGCAACGGTGAACGCCGGAGGAGCGCATCATGGGACCTCGAGTCTCCCAGCACAATGCTCCCAACAAAGTAACAACCTCAAGGACGTTGCCATCATGCCGATCCTACGAATCAAGGCTTTCGCCCCGGAGACAGCAGCCGATACAAGGTCGCGAGGAAGATTGCGTTGCACTCGGCGAAGCCTCCAGGAAGGTGAATGACACCCGTGGGCGCCATCAACGCCGGTCCGGCCGCAACCGAACAAGATTTTCATCCGTAGCATCGCACATCTCCACGTCTCCAAGATCCCGGCCAGTCCCAAACAGATGCCTCACACCGCCGTCGCCGCAGCAATTTGCCATCGAAGCCCCCCTCACTGCTGAGGGAACACGCCTAAAGCCATCACCTTCAACCTCGACAAGGAACCGCAGCAACCACCAAGCGATGCACAGCCAGATCCGCCATGGTGGCCTTCACCCGCGCCAGGGGACTGCCACCAAAATGGATCCGACTCGCACCTCCGACCACACTCCGGCACCCACACCGCCGAGGCATCGTCGCACGCCTCACACGGCAGCAGCCGAACGCCCGCTGCCCGCCAAGACCCTTCCTGGCCAGGCCTCGTAGCGCCGCTGCCGCCATGGCTGCGCTCGCACCGCCGCCACAGCCAGTGTCGGTGTACCCCCAGCACCCTCCATCCTGCTACGCCCCACGTAAGGCTACGGGGACAATCGCCGCACTCCCTGCCGTGAGCACCCCTAGGAAGCACACCAGATCCGGGCCGAGATCCCCGGACCCGCGCCCCGGGCGCCGCCAGCCTGCGCCACTGACCACTGCCTGCCCTTGCCAAGTCTTCTGCTCTCCACCACGCCTCCCCCGCCGTGCAGCGCACCGCACCACGCCACAGCCACACCCCCACCAGCCGTCTGCACCACCGCGGTGCCCAACGGCCGTGGAGGCACAACGCCACCAGGCCTGCCGGCAGCAACAACCAAAGCCAGGCCGGCCAAATCCAGATCCAGATCGGATCGGACTGGGACGGGACCAAGCCCAGGTCGCCGCAGCCACAGGCAACCTCACCGGACGAGGCACAGACCACCACCACGGCCACCACGACGAGCCTCCGCCGAACCTACGCAGCACCTCGCCGCTAAGGGAACTCGCCGGAAACCCCGCGCCATGGCCAGAGAGGAGGGAGTCGCGCCGGGAGAATCCCCGCCGCCACCGGCACTGCCCGGGCTTTGCCCGGCAGCGGCCCTCGGCGGCGGCGAGGAGGGGGGGAAGGATGGGGGAGGCCGGCGGCGGCGCAGTAGGTTTCCCCCGTGTCGCCTCGAGGGAGGGACACGGGGGTCGGGGGATGCTGGCGTGTCCTCGTCGTCGGATCTTCACCTCGCTGTAACAAATTTTTCACCTCGCGGTCGTTTTGACTGGCCAATGACGAGTGGGCTCGCGCCTCGTGTTCGTTGGCTGGGTTGGCCGTTTCCGCGTGAACGACACTTTTCCCAATCTGTTCTGCGTGCTACACACCCAATCTCGCTCGCACACCAGGCGCCGCACAACCCTAGCTCCCACTTTCCCCTCGATCCACTGCCCCTCCCTCCTCCCCGCTCGTCACCAGGGCCTCGCTGCCGCCTACTCCTCCTCCACCACCATTGCTGCTTCCCCACCTCGACTTCCCTCTCTCCGTTGTTTATCCGGTCATCGGCGGCGCCTGGTTCCGGATCTGGCGCAACCATCAGGAAGGTGCAAGATGGTTCCACCAATCCACTCCTCCCGCGGCGCGCACTGGCGCACACGACGTGCGTGATGGGCGTCCGCACGAATACCATTCCCCAATCCACAGCTGCTGCACCCTCCCTCCTCTTCCCCCAATCCCTCGCCGACACAGCCACCGCGACCCTCCCCTCCTCCTCCATCCGTCCTCCTCGGCCATCGACGGTGCTTGGTTCGAGATCTCGCGATGGTTAGGCAAGCCCGGTGGTGGGGTGAAGGAGCAGGCGAGGCGGGCGACGAGGGGAAACAAGGGAAGAGGGAGGAGGCCGGCAATAGGGTGAAGGAGCAGGCCGCCCATCTTGGAGGTGGTGCCGCCGGCTAGGTACCATTCACCGTCCCCGGTTAGGGGCTATTCGCTGTCGCTGGCCTCACTCGCCACCAATTTTGCCATGGAGATGGTATGAGAACTTCCGTCGCCAGCCAATCGAGCCCCATATCCAGTGCGCGACCCAAGGAGGATTTTGCATCGCAGTCTTCCTGCGCTGGTTCATTCCCTGGACGAACGACACCAACCAAGGTAGGGCTCTCTCTCCTCTCCGTACTCCACATGACGTGTGCGGGTCGCCACTGTGGCCCTCCATCTCCTGCCCTGCTTGCTGCTTGTATGATGTGTGCTGTGTGCGTGCTTGCTTCTGTCGTGCTGTGTGCGTGTGTTCTTGCTTGTTGTGTGCGTGCTTGCTGGGTGCTTTGTCGCTGGGTGTTGGGCTGCTGATGGCCTGATGCAGTTATGCTTTGTTGTATACTGACCTTGTTGCTTGCTGCTGCTGACCTACTGATGTTGCTGCTATGCTGGCCAGGGAGTGAGTCCAGTGACATCCTGATCATTCAGTCATTGAGGATTTGAAAAGAGGCATCAAGGCAGCAAATGGGGCAGTATTTTGATCTCATTTTGTGTGATGCATTTATAAATGGGGCAGTATTTTGATCTCATTTCCACTGACGCATTTATTATTTGTCGTCTTCATTACATACCACCAAGTTCGGGTTGCTTTTCTTATATCACTATTTTGTAGTCTGCTTCACCGTGAACTTGAATGAAGACCCAGATTGTTATCTAATTTGTGAAAGTCATTGAGCTGCTGCTACGCGCACTAGAAGATTGTGTTGGTAGGATTTTGTACTATTTGTTGAGTTCTTCCATTGTCTAGCTTATTTGCATGGTTACTGGTGTATGTCGGTCATGCATCTGAAGCCACTTACTTTCCAGGATTTTTAGGATGGCGGCTAAGCTTCTCTTTAATGTTGCTTTCTCTGAAATATTTTTTAGTACAGTTGGTGATTCTGTTTCTGCCTGATGACTTGTTATATTATTGTTCCAGTTTCCAGAATAAGCTAATGGAAACTGTATTTGGGTAGACATGATTTCAGGTTTGATTGCAACCATTTTCTTCTTCTGTTTTCCATATTTAGAAATCTAGCCTCTATTCCAATTATTACGACAATTCATCTTTTGAAGTGTATTTCTTCTACAGGAAAGTTTCATCTATACCTTAAGATAAAAAGTACCTGATGATGAACCATACCATAGCAATCTTCAGTTATAAACATTGGCTATGTTATCTAGAATTTTTATATTTTTCTTTACTGTGAACATTTGTGAACCTTTGCTGGACTACTTGCCCTGGATAAATAGTAGGGCATGATAATTGGTAAATATAGGAGCTGCATAGGAAAATTGACTGCCACAAAAAGAGTTATATTGGCAATGGTTTCTGCATTTAGTATAAAATATTTTAGTTGAAAGATTGCTTCAAATCTAAAGTCAGAAGTGGCAAGTATGTTGTCATCACGGCACCACATAGGTACATATGATCAGCCAAACATAGGCACATAGGATTACTACTCCGTTTTTTTGCATATGCATCTAGCAGCAACTCTTTTGTGTTCTCGTCTTAAATTTCCTATTCAAGTAGTTCAAGGAAATGGTTTCAAGTGGTGTGAAGGCTCCCAGTCAATGTTTGGTTTACAAATTTAAGAATTAGCATCGGTAGTTTAGGTGAGCACCATGTGTACATACTCATCTCCCTGTTGTCTATATTACATTGTTTCAAATTTGAAAGTGCTTTAGGTAATTCTTGGGTGCCTTGTGGAACGTTTCAATTTCAGGCATCATTCCTAAATTGTTTGGCGTCCATGAATTTCCCGATGAGGTTGTTCTGCACCACACTGCATCATGTAGGATTTTGTCGCTCGTGATCTTTCTTGCTTAGGTGACCTGCCCCAATCCTTCTTCCCCTCCCCAATCAGGTTTGTCGTGTGTTCTGGTTTAGATTTAACATGATTTTTTGATTTACTGTGTTTTGTGTGAGTGGCAACATGATTGGATTTTTGGAGAAATGGGTATTGTTGCTTCACTGCTATATGTGGTTGATGCTTGGTTCAGAAAGGAACAAGTTCTAGAATTGGTAAAACTGTCCTCGGTTCGAGTCAAATTGCTTTAGCCCATCTTATTTTTTCAGGATGCGTGCATCATAGGATGTGTATAAAGGGCAGCCCCAGTGCATGTAGCTCCCGCTTGCGCAGGGTCTGGGGAAGGGTCCGACCACTTTGGGTCTATTGTACGCAGCCTTTCCCTACATCGTTTCTTCATAGGATGTGTATGGAAGCACAAAAGTACTATCAACAATAAAAAGGGTCGTTTCACATTTGTATCGAAACTATACATTTAAGAGCTTAGCAAAAGAATATTGTTCCAGGAGAAGAATTAATGCTCTGTTTTTTGCATATGCATGCAACAACAACTCTTTTGTATTCTGGTTCAAGAAAATGTTTACTATGTCAAGTGAGGAGTAGAATTGAAGAAACGATGCAGCTTTCATAATGTAATATGTAATACGTACAATTTTTTGGGGTAGTCTGTGTTGCTAGAAAGCTCCTGTTTAGATACAGTAATCTGCACTAAGCTTCATGATTCATAGAAAGAAAAGAACTCCATGAAGCTTCAGATTCTTGTTATGTTGTGATTTTGTGAGATTTATGTAGGTATTTTTTTAATACCTATGAATTTTAGAACTGAGACCATCTTGAAAACTATGCTTCCAGCTGTTGTTGATTTGTGTTGCCTTAGCAATCCTGCTGTTTCCCCTCAAAAATGTTGTACACAGGCTGGTTGTGACCAATTGGTAAAGAGCCCTATGTTATGAATGTGAATATCAAACAAATTAAATATCATTCTTGTGATTCTAACGGGTAACAACTCATTAATATTTAGCGCGATATGATAGTGGTGGTATTAGATTATGATACATGGTGCGATTCTTATTGTTTTCTCTCAGTAATATCTTCTTATTGTTCAATACTATGATCCACAGTGTGATACTGAAAACCTTGATTACTGTCGTGTTACAGTTTGTTGCAGTTCTATTTTTCCTTGAGATTGTGGTTATAACATATATTATATTTTCAGCTTTTAGAATAAAGTGTGTATATCTTGGTTTGAGTTGCCCGCAAAACCATTTTTATGAGCTTGCGTCCCATTAGAATAGAGTGTGTATATCTTGATTTGAGGTACCTTCCAAACTAATATTTAGAAGCTTGCATATTTCTATTTGGGAATGAGATTTCTCTACTGAATATGTGATTCTCACTTCTGAGTGGTAGATTCTTTGTTCTTTTTGTCATCTACTTTGACTTGTTGACATGTATATATCTAAGGAGCAGAAGGTGAAAGCGCAAATCAAAATCTCTATTTTGAAATGTGACGTTCTCTACTAAATGTGATTATCACTTTTGTGTGGTAATTTTCTGAGCCTATGAATTTCTTTGATGGAGCAAACTCCTATGGTTGCTGATCAATCACAATATTGACCATGAACTTTTTGCCCATCTCCGTGGTTAGTACTTCCAGAATTCGAGTGGCACGTACTGTCACACAGAGCAAGTGTCTTGCTGATGCTCTCTATGACACTCATGGATTAAAGTTTGTCTCTGTTTTTTGTTAGGTTGTTTTGCGTATACCCCTTTGCTACTATGTGGTATTTCATTGAAGCTGACGTCGCAAGAGGAAACGGAGGATATATTCGTAATCAGCACATCGGTGTCTAAGGCTGCTTCCTGTAGTTTTTGTCACTGCGCCGACAAGTGAGATAACAAACATGGATATATCAGTGTAGATAATTGTATCTTTATTTTCCGATTAATTTAAGGTACTCGCATATATAATAGTTACAATGCTCTATAATACCCACATAATTGTTTGTTCTAATTGGATTTTTGCACCACAACTTGACAAGTCTACTATCTTGTTCAGTAAAAAATATCAAGAATGATGTTCGGAAAGCTATGCTGGACCAGCTAGGACTAGCTCATGAGACTTGGAATGAAAGATACCCGGGGCTCCTGGTGTATGTGGGACAATCAAGAACAAAAGTCTTTGCGTATCTCAAGGATAGAATTTGGCAACGTATACAATGGTGGAAGGAAAAGATGCTAAGCAAGGCAAGGAAGGAGATTCTGATAATGGCTTGCGCCCAGGCCATACCCACTTTTGCCATGTTAGTTTTGACCTTACAAAGGGGCTATGTGAAAATGCATTTTTTTATATGTAAGGATCTAAGTTCTTGGCGTGTGTGTTTGTCTAGACAGAAGATTACTAAAAAGATACACGTATTTTTAGTGGCATGATTTTGAACTCTATTCTACCAAATCATGATTTTAAACTCTATTCTACCAAATTCAAATGTGTATGTACATCTTATTGTATACAAAGACAACAAGCCCCATGGTTTTTCCTAACTAAGAGATTAAATTTGTGTGTCATATGTGCTTCCCTGTAACTAAATCAACTAAACCATCGATTTATTTTCATCGCTAACATGGAATTAGCAGGTCTCTGCGCCATTTGGCGCACCGGCAGCTGGTCTTATCTTTTGACGACCCAAATATCAGGTCAGTTTTAGCTGTCATTATGTTATCAACAAAGTATTACAAATCACACCAAATCAGTTTCAGTTTTGAGTATATGCCGGAATCTTTCACCAAATCAAACTGCTGAAGCAGTTCGTTGCCCTTGTTATTCCTTCACCATCATAGACTGTAGCTATTGCCTACTTTTCGGAACGCATTAACCATGTTAACAAATTGAAATACATCTCCGAGTTGACCTTCACATACATGCTCTAAATATTTGCCCATCTTTTCGTAACGTGTAAATGGATATAGTGGTATATGAAAACTCAAATTGTTTCTTTGAACTGCAGATGGAGTCGATTCAAGCACCACATGCTGGAAATACTGCACCATAGTGACATAAGGGGCATCGCATTCAGGAAACCTAATGATTCCATATACACCTTCCCAATGCCTGATTGCATGTGCCAACAAGATGGAATATGATCTAGGCGTTAGCATACATAACTGAGGGATGCATATCCTCTACCTTTGTGCAACAAAGGCACCAAAGGCATGGCATTGTTGGCTGCATGATCAGGATTTGATGGTCATGATGTAAACTGGAGTGAAATAAAGCATTTGGTGCTTCTCAGGAGATTCTGAAACCCTCTGGCATACCCCAAACCGTTCGATTCTGGATATAATGGTCAAAAGGTGCCTAATGACAATGAATTCCATAGGAACAGAAATTGAGAGGATGCGAGGGATTTTGTAAAGTTAGTAATATATCGGTAGTCTACCATATAGCAATCTCCATTTGTTCAATCTATCTGTAGGTTGTAAAGTGAAAAGAGCTACGAGATTGAGTTGTAGATATGAGTACAACCTGAGTGCCTCGATGTATATTCGAAAAACAAGGGCTAACAAAAACAAAGAAAGGAAATTTTCAGTATATCATTACTCATCAGTGCATGTTCTTTGTGTCATGAATGATTGTGATGTTTGTGGTCTTATCTTTTCCTTTTCTCGATTTGTATTGGATATGCTACTCGCATCTTTGAACATGCATAGGGCCTCTCAGTCTTTAACCCTGACTATAAAATCCATTGATGGAAGTTGGGGAGGGCCGAGATGAACATCCGTACCCTAGGTCTAAGCCATCGAGATGGTAGAGACGATGTTTCCATGTCAACTACTCAGCCGGACAAGGCATATAAAAACCATGGATCCTTTGCTCCCCAGGCCGCCAAATGATCACAGTGATGTCTACGACCTCCTCCTAGATGTATTAATCTCAATCTCATGTTTGGTTTTCTTCCCTTTTCTCTTCTAATGATGTAATTTCTTTTACTAAGATAACACCATGTTTGTTGTAATGCCTTATTTGATGTAAGATCCCTTTTCTACTTTGAATGAATTTACTGCGTATATTTCTTATTTAGTTTAGTTCATCATTCAGAGACGGTAGAATATTTTTGTCCTTCACCGTTTAAATGATCATTGCGTAGTCCTTCACAAATTAAATGAGCATTGCGTAAAAGTATGTCTAAGTTCTCTTTCTTCAAGTGCTTCAAGTAAATGAAATTGTCTATTTTGAATTTAATATCTTTTAATAATAATCATAATGAGAGAGGGGTATGCTCTTCTCTCCCTCTCTGGGCAAATGTTACTTTAGACAACATGTACTAAAAAAGAAAAACTCTGGATATGTGTTTGAATGGCACAAAAAGAGTTCGTAGTTCTTATTCATACTTGAAACACGTGAGGCTCGCAAATTAAACCATGTTTTTTTCAAGGCGCATATGGATTTAGCAGACTGCAACAAAACCGACTGTATATACATGGCCTGTCCTTAGTAAAGGAAACTATTTTCATCGCGAACATGGCTTTGGTTGAAGGTTCTTGCAGCATGAAACTATTTTCATCGACAACATGTCTTCAGCAGGTCTCTGCGCCATTTGGCGCAATGGGTCAACTAGTTATGCAAAATGTTACAACATTATATCATTCTCTGACTTCTCTAGGGAATTTTTGCAACAGCGGTAAACTTTCTGTTTTCAAACAGCAACATGTAAACTAGCAAAATAAGCATGATAAAGGCTATCCTTGACATTTTTATTGAAACTAAGGATGCAAAACATTAATCTAAATAACAGAAAGAAAAACTAACAAAAGAAAATTACGCTCCAAGCAAAACACATATCATGTGGTGAATAAAAATATAGCTCCAAGTAAAGTTACCGATGAAGGAAGACGAAAGAGGGGATGCCATCCGGGGCATCCCCAAGCTTAGGCTCTTGGTTGTCCTTGAATATTACCTACGGGTGCCTCGGGCATCCCCAAGCTTAGGCTCTTGCCACTCCTTATTCCATAGTCCATCGAATCTTTACCCAAAACTTGAAAACTCCACAACACAAAACTCAATAGAAAACTCGTAAGCTCCGTTAGTATAAGAAAATACAACCACCACTTAGGTACTATAATGAACTCATTCTAAATTAATATTGGTGTAATATCTACTGTATTCCAACTTCTCTATGGTTCATACCCTCCGATACTACTCATAGATTCATCAAAATAAGCAAACAACACATAGAAAACAGAATCTGTCAAAAGCAGAACAGTCTGTAGTAATCCGTATCAAATGTATACTTCTGGAACTCCAAACATCCTACCAAATTAGTAAGTACTAAGAAATTTGTTTACCAATCCAGAGAAAAAAGAATCAAATCATAATCACGTTTCTGTGAATTATCAAAACTAATTTACTGGGTGCAAAAATTTCTGATTTTCAGCAGGATCAACACAACTATCACCGTAAGCTATCCTAAAGGTCTTGCTTGGCACTTTATTGAACAAAAGCTATAAAACATGATTACTACAGTATCATAATCATGTGGACACACAAAAACAGTAAGGGTAAATATTGGGTTGTCTCCGAACAAGCGCTTTTTTTAATGCCTTTCTAGCTAGGCATGATGATGACAATGATGCTCACATAAATGATAAGAATTAAAACATACCGGGAGCATCATGAAGCATATGACTAGCACATTTAAGCCTAACCCACTTCCTATGCATTGGGATTTTGTGAGCAAACAACTTATGGGAACAACAATCAACTAGCATAGGAAGGCAAAACAAGCATGACTTCAAGATTTTCAACACATAGAGAGGAAACTTGATATAATTGCAATTCCTACAAGCACATGTTCCTCTCTCATAATAATGTTCAGTAGCATCATGAATGAATTCAACAATATAACCAGCACATAAAGCATTCTTTTCATGATCTACAAGCATAGAAAATTTACTACTCTCCACATAAGCAAAATTCTTCTTATTCGGAATAGTGGGAGTAAACTCAACAAAATAATTATCATGTGAGGCATAATCCAATTGAAAACTAAAATCATGATGACAAGCTTCATGGTTATAATTATTCCTAATAGCATACATGTCATCACAATAATCATCATAGATAGCAACTTTGTTCTCATAATCAATTGGAACCTCTTCCGAAATAGTGGATTCATCACTAAATAAAGTCATGACCTCTCCAAATCCACTTTCATCAATATAATCATCATAAGTAGGAGGCATGCTTTCATCATAATAAATATTCTCATCAAAACTTGGGGGACAATAAATATCATCTTCATCAAACATAGCTTCCCCAAGCTTGTGGCATTGCATATCATTAGCATCATGGATATTCAAGGAATTCGTACTAACAACATTGCAATCATGCTCATCATACAAAGATTTAGTACCACACATTTTATAGACTTCTTCTTCTAGCACTTGAGCACAATTTTCCTTTCCATCATTCTCATGAAAGATATTAAAAAGATGAAGCGTGTGAGACAAACTCAACTCCATTTTTTTGTAGTTTTCTTTTATAAACTAAACTAGTGATAAAACAAGAAACAAAAAGATTCGATTGCAAGATCTAAAGATATACCTTCAAGCACTCACCTCCGAGGCAACGGCGCCAGAAAAGAGCTTGATGTCTACTACACAACCTTCTTCTTGTAGACGTTGTTGGGCCTCCAAGTGCTGAGGTTTTGTAGGACAGTAGCAAATTTCCCTCAAGTGGATGACCTAAGGTTTATCAATCCGTGGGAGGCGTAGGATGAAGATGGTCTCTCTCAAGCAACCCTGCAACCAAATAACAAAGAGTCTCTTGTGTCCCCAACACACCCAATACAATGGTAAATTGTATAGGTGCACTAGTTTGGCGAAGAGATGGTGATACAAGTGCAATATGGATGGTAGATATAGGTTTTTGTAGTCTGAAAATATAAAAACAGCAAGGCAACTAATGATAAAATTGAGCACAAACGGTATTGCAATGGTAGGAAACAAGGCATAGGGTTCATACTTTAACTAGTGCAAGTTCTCTCAACAATAATAACATAATTGGATCATATAACTATACCTCAACATGCAACAAAGAGTCACTCCAAATCCACTAATAGCGGAGAACAAACGAAGAGATTATGGTAGGGTACGAAACCACCTCAAAGTTATCCTTTCTGTTCTATCTACTCAAGAGTCCGTAGTAAAATAACCCGAAGCTATTCTTTCCGTTCAATCTATCATAGAGTTCATACTAGAATAACACCTTAAGACACAAATCAACCAAAACCCTAATGTCACCTAGATACTCCATTGTCACCTGAAGTATCCGTGGGCATGATTATACGATATGCATCACACAATCACAAATTCATCTATTCGACCAACACAAAGTACTTCAAAGAGTGCCCCAAAGTTTCTACCGGAGAGTCAAGACGAAAACGTGTGCCAACCCTTATGTATAGGTTCATGGGCGGAACCCGCAAGTTGATCACCAAAACATACATCAAGTGGATCACGTGATATTCCATTGTCACCACAGATAAGCACGACAAGACATACATAAAGTGTTCTCAAATCCTTAAAGACTCAATCCAATAAGATAAATTCACGAGGAAAACTCAATTCATCACAAGAGAGTAGAGGGGGGAGAAACATCATAAGATCCAACTATAATACCAAAGCTTGCGATATATCAAGATCGTGCCATAGAGAGAACACGAAAGAGAGAGAGAGATCAAACACATAGCTATTGGTACATACTCTCAGCCCCGAGGGTGAACTACTCCCTCCACGTCATGGTGAGCACCGGGATGATGAAGATGGCCACCGGTGAGGGATCCCCCCCTCCGACAGGGTGCCGGAACAGGCTCGCGAGAGGTTTTTGGGTGGCTACAGAGCCTTGCGGTGGCGGAACTCCCGATCTATCATGTTGTTCGATGGTTTTAGGGTATATGGGAATATATAGGTGAAATAAGTCTGTCGGGGGAGCCTCGAGGGGCCCACGAGGGTGGAGGGCGCGCCCCCTATCTCATGGCTTCCTCGATGCTTCCCTGGCTTGCACTCCAAGTCTCCTGGATCACGTTCGTTCCAAAAATCACGCTCCCGAAGGTTTCATTCCGTTTGGACTCCATTTGATATTCCTTTTCTTCAAAACACTGAAATAGGCAATAAAACAGCAATATGGGCTGGGCCTCCGGTTAATAGGTTAGTCCCAAAAGTAATATAGAAGTGTATAATAAAGCCCGTAATCATTGAAAACAGATAATAAAATAGCATTAATGCTTCATAAATTATAGATACGTTGGAGATGTATCATTGGCCACCTCCCCATAAGGATCTCATAGGATTTGCTCCAGAAGATGTTCCTTATGGATTTTTGTGTTCCTGAAGTCCGACCTTTTACTTGATGTTCTAGATATCAAACCATATTTATGAACTGATTACGCTAGCACATCAAGGAGAACATTAGAAGCGGAGTGCTAAATGACTCTCGGTAGATCATCCAGATTTTGTTTCCTTGGCCTCGCTAAGGTGAAATCTGAGAAGGTGTTATCTTCCTTTGCATCTGCATCGTCCATCGCTGTTCATCATGGTAGTATGTTGTGTTGCCAGGATCCTTGACAGGAATATTGTTAAAACCTTGATGAATATGGAAATGCTCAAGTTCTTGAGAGCACGCACAAGCATTAGGCTTTTGTAGTCAGCATTAGTTGGGGTTTGCCCTCAGATTCTTCTATTACGTTATAACCTTTCAAACAGTGGACTCACTCTCTACTGTTGAGTTTCTCCCCACTTACTAGAATCATTCCCAGCATTTGCATTTTGCTCCCAGCTTGCACCGCCGTTGTGCCATCCTACCCTGGACTACCCTTTTCAGTAAATATTGTTAAGGATCATCTTCAAAAGTGATCCTACCATGGGTCCCACCCATTTCCGATGATAAGCAAAAATCATTCCTTGCGTTGTCCTCAACAAGGTAATCCACATCATCCATTCGAGTCCGGATATGCCATTCCTCCGCACCCCGCCAAACGATCGTTTGTGAATTGCCTTAGTCTGGTACGAAGAGTTTCGATGATCTCTATATCAAAAGTAATTCTTTTTGCCACTTGAGGGAATAATTCTACGAGTCACCCTCCCTAAGGTGCCCCGTGATGGAATCATGGCAATTAACTCCTCGCTACTTTGAGACCCATGCACCATCCTAGTTAAGCGTGGAATTGTTGCCTACCGATTTGAACCTTTGTCATATGTTCATCATCCATCATCTGTAATGTGAGTTTTGCGTCTCAGCTCAAGAGATGTTTCTATGTCTCATTCTGTGAGTTGATCTTGTGATCATTAAGATGATCCATTCTTATGGAGTTGTCTTTCTCTGTTGTCGCCATGTTGGATGAAGAGCTCGAAGGCAAGGATGTCATAATCAATATGATGTATTGGATCAACATCTCCGAGAACGGCAGTTGGATCATGAAGATCGTGTGAGCTCTGTGTCCCCTATGTCTTCTTACCTCACGTCTTGAATCTCGGGATGAGATTCTTGTTTAGTGGGGGTGAGATGTCACATCCCTAGTTCTGTTATGCTCTGGGCTAGCTAGTCATGTGTTGTATCATGTTTAAATTGCATTTAAACTTGAAATGGGGATTGATCCAAACCCTAGCACGAATGATTCCAACTAGGTTCAAATAAAAATCATTTTCAATGAACCCAAAATGCCTTTGGAAAAGTTCATCATTTTTGAATTGGTCTAGAACCCCTACCAAGAATGGTGCACATTTTTCTAGGTCACTTTGGATTGTTGAATTAATCTATAGAGTATTTGAATTTGGGCATTTAACTGCTATAAATATTTTAAATGCCCAATTAATCCTGAAAGTAGTTGAGGGTTGTTGGGAATATTCAAATATGTGCCCACAATTTATTCTAGGACTTATAAAAATGGTTTAGTACTTTTACTAAATCAAAACAGACAACATAAAATAGAAAACAAAAAAGAATTAGAAAGAGAGAGAGAGAGAGAGAGACGAAGCCTACCTGGCCTTACCTGAAGTCAGCCCAGCAGCACAGGCCCAGCCCACTACCGCAGCTCCTCATGTCTTCTTCCTCGTCGGACAGAAGGACGAGCGCGTGCCCGACGCCCACACGCCCATGCCCAGGGCACCTCCTGCTTGCTGCTGCTTCTGGAGGCCGCTAAGGCCGCCATGCAACCCCTGGATCCCTCTCTCACTCTCCCTCGAGCTCTCCCCCTCCCCGGTCTCTCTTCCTCCCTTCGTTGTGAGCACCGAGAGCGCGTCGCCGCTGTAGCCATGGCTACAAGCCACCACTCGCTATACCAGCATGACCACGACCTTCACCATGACGCCTTGGAGCTACACGCCAACGCACGCAACCTCGGGAGCCCTGCAGCATCGTCCCCGACCTAATCTTCAACCTCCGACCGCCGGCTACCTCACCGTCGATTCGTGGCAACCAACACATCCCCCGCCCCGCCGTCTACACCCTCCTCCTCGTCCTGAGCCTCTCTCCGTCCCCCCCTGTTCCCCTCCTAGCCCTCAACCCCTAGTTTACCTCCCCGTCGCACCCGCAAGCTCCTTGCCACAGGCGATGTCGCGACGCGGCCAGGGCTCGTTCCCGTCAAATCTGGGTGCGTAGTCGAACTCCTGGAGTTCCCAGGAGCCCGTAGAGCACTTCATCCGGCGTCCCCGTGGCTCGCAGCCTCGCCTGCCTCATCCCCGTTCTCCGGCCGCGGCGGATGAGCTCATCGTCGATGAACCAGGCCACCCCATGCCCAGCCGCGTGCTCCCCTGGATGCGGGTGAGCAAGGGATCCTTTATTATGCCCTCATCGTAGCAAGCGGCAGCCCCAAGCGCAACTCCAGCGAGCCACCGCCGCTCTGGGTCGTCGCCGTCGTCTAACAGCCGGCGCATCTGACGTGGCCATCATTAGCGCTAATCCCTGCTAATCCCCCCTAATCCCACCACCGGTCAAACCCAGTTAGCGCTGGATTTGACCGGGTTTGTCCAGTGTGTCACTGACCAGTGGGCCCCACTGGCCAGGTTTGACCTGGACGGGCCCTGTTGACCAGATGATGTCAGCATGACCTAGTGCTGACGCAGTAAAGCCTTTTCTGGAATTTTAAATAAATCTAAATGATTTATATATTTTGAGAAAATGCCCAAAACTTCTAAAAATCGTAGAAAATCAACCTTAATTCCAAATGAAATAATTTATATATGAAAAATGATCAGAAAAATACAATCTATCCATCTCTACTGGTTTCATGCATGTTTAAACAACTTAACATTGCTGTTTAGATCAAAACATGATAATGCACTATTTGAATTCATAGTTTGAGTTTGAAGTTGAACATTTGGTTCAAAATGACTCAAACCACCTTGGTTATAGTTGCATTAGGCCAACACACTCATTTTACCATTTCATGATCATGCATCATATTGTGCATTGCATTGATTGCGTCTTTCCCTGTTTGCCGGTTTTTGTCCCCTCTCAATAGACGCGGTTCCGACGATGACACCGATGACACCGATGAAGAGATATACTATCTTCAGAAGTGCCAGGCAAGCAAAACCCCATTGTTCATTCCGATACAATCCCACTCTCTCACTCCTGCTCTCTTTTACTGCATTAGGACAACAACGTTTCAACTGTTACATGTTGCGGTAGCTGAACCCCTTTTCCTCTGCATGACCTGTCATAGCCACAGTAAATAGATGAAACCCACTAGCATGAGTAGGAGTTGTTTGAGCCCTAATGTGCCTACTCATTCATGCTTGTTTGTCATACTTGCTACTGCTTAGAGTTGAGGCAAGTCTGATTCATCGGGGATGAATTGGAATGGTGATGAACATGTCCTACTGTTTGTGAGCTGAGTGTGTGAACACGATTTGGTAAAGGTAGCGGTGAGAGGCCATGTAGGAGTACATGGTGGGTTGTCTCATTGAAACCGTCCGTAGGAACTGAGTTCTATTTTTGTGATCCATGAACAGTTGCTACCACACATTGGGCTTCGGGCACTCCAAGCTCTCTCGACTTATTAATCAACTCGATCTCTATCCAGGAGTTGCAACTAGTTTCTGGTGTTTGTAGGTAGTGCTAGTAGTCTACCAAGTGGCACTCGGTACAGGTGGGCTTGGGACAGACTAGGTGCAGTGGCACGGTGTATCAAGTGGCACCCAGATGGTGGGCTTGGGAACCCTACTCACATCGTTTGGGGCCGTGAGCGACACCCGGCCGGATCTCCTTGCGGCTGGAATCCAAATAGGCGATAAACCTGGACTAGAGACTTGTGTGGTTAGGCAGGTCATGGCCGACACCCTCGCTAGGCTTCTGCTTGAAGGTTGTCAAGATACATGACGTGTACATGGCGGTAAGTGGTGAGAGCGTGTGTGAAGAAGTACATCCCTGCAGGGTTAATATGATCTATTTGAATAGCCGTGTCCGCGGTAAAGGACCTCTGGGTTGCCTATATAGTTCATAGACAAGTGAAAGTGGATACTCCAAAATGTGCAAGATAAGCATGAGTGCTATGGATGGCGTTCTCGTAGGGAGACGGGAGCGGATCCATATTGGTGTACTGATATGGCGAATATGTGGACTCATGTGCGCCACCTCAAAAGAGTTACTTGCAGTCGTAGATCAGGATTGCCACTTAGTCAAAGCTGGCTTGCTGCAGTTAAACCCCACCATCCCCTTTGTTGATAATGATGCAGATGTAGTTAGTTCTGAAGTAAGTCTTCCTGGGTACATTTGTACTCATGTTTGCTTAATTTATGTTTTGTGGAGAGACTCCAGTCTCACTAGTAGTTCCGCGTGGACTTCGATGTTTAGCTTGTTACCTTAGCTACAATCTTGTGCCCTTGGTAGGATCTGGTAGATAGTCAGGCTTCTCAGCCTTTTTCATTTGTAGATGTTTGTACTCAGACATGTTAAGCTTCCGTTTGTGCTTTGACTTGTTTGCTCTGAATGTTGGGTCATGAGACCCATGTTTGTAATATCTATCTCCTCGGAGCCTATTGAATAAATACTTTGAGTCATAGAGTTATGTTGTGATGCCATGTTGTATTTGCACATATCGAGCATATTGTGTCTATGATTTGAAATGCTTGGTATGTGTGGGATCCGACAACCTAGTTGTTTATTCTTGGTATCCTCTCTTATGGGGAAATGTCTCCTAGTACTTCCACTGAGCCATGGTAGGTTGCTACTACTCCGGAACACTTAGGCTGGCCGGCATGTGTCCTTCTTCATTCCTGTGTCTGTCCCTACGGGGAAATGTCACGCGGTGTCTACCAGAGTCCTATTAGCCCGCTACAGCCCGGATTCTTCGGAGTCCTGTTAGCCCAACTGCTACAGCCCGGATTCATTCGCTGATGACTGACACGTTCATTGCTGGGTCATGTATGCCTGTCCCTGTAAGTTAGTGCCACTTTGGGTTTATGACTAGTCATGTTGGCCCGGGTTCTTTGTCATACGGATGCTAGCGACACTATCATACACGTGAGCCAAAATGCGCAAACATTCTCGGGCAAAGTAAGGTGGCACCCGTGGGAATACCGTGCGTAAGGCCGCAAAGTGATATGATATGTTACATGCTAGATCGGTGTGACTTAGGATCGGGGTCCTGACTGTTTACCTCGATGATATTCCTATTTACTCGAAGAACGAGGAAGAGCATGCCGAACATCTTAGACTTGTGCTGGAAAAACTCAGAGAGCACCGCCTTTATGCCAAGTTCTCCAAGTATGAATTTTGGTTGCCAGAAGTGACCTACCCAGGCCACATAATCTCTGGTAAGGGCATTGTTATCAATCCGGAGAGAGTTCAGGTTGTTCTTGATTGGACTCCACCTGAAACAGTTAAGCAAGTTAGGAGTTTCCTTGGTCTAGCCAGTTATTGGTGCCGCTTTGTTGAGAACTTCTCCGAAGTGGCAAACCCCTCACTGAACTTCTCAAGAAAGATAAAAAGTTTGAGTGGTCCCCACAGTGTGAGTACAGCTTTCAGGAATTGAAAAGACGCCTGACTTCTACTCCCATACTTGTGCCACTGGATTTCACTAAGGACTTTGTTATCTATTGTGATGCCTCACGACAGGGACTAGGTTGCATTCTTATGCAGGATCGTCATGTGATTTCCTATGCATCTCGACAGTTGCATCCACATGAGGAGAATTATCCTACACATGATCTACAGCTTGCAGCTGTAGGCTATGCACTCAAGACCTGACAACATTACCTTCTTGGTAAACGTTGCGAGATCTACACCGATCACTAGAGTCTCAAGTATATCTTCACCCAACTAGATCTGAACCTTAGGCAAAGACGTTGGTTGGAAGTGATCTCAGATTATGATCTAGGGATTGCCTACACTCCAGGCAAAGCAAATGTCATAGCTGATGCTCTAAGCCGTAAGTCTTATTGCAACAATCTCCTATTGCAGCAGGGCCAACCACTTCTCCATGAGGAATTATGTAAGCTTAACCTTCACATTGCTCCTGACGGATTCCTTTCTACCTTGGTGGCGAAACCTGATCTTGAGGATCGGATTATCGCTGCTCAAAAACAGGACACAAAAATTTCTTGGATCAAGAGAAACATTAAGAAGGGAGTTGGTGGATGTTTCTCTATGGATGATCGAGGTGTTGTTGTCTTTGAGAATCGCTTGATGGTTCCCAAGAATCAACATCTGCAACAATTGATTCTTGAGAAGGCGCATGAATCCCCTCTCACGATTCATCCCGATAGTACCAAGATGTATTAGGACCTATGCCAGAGGTTCTGGTGGGCTAGGATGAAGACATAAATTGCTTAGTTCATTTCTAACTCTAACGTTTATTGCCGCGTTAAGGCAGAGCATCAAAGAACTGCTGGAACCCTTCAGCCTTTAGCTATTCCTGAGTGAAAATGGGATAAAGTTGGTATGGACTTCATCACCAGCTTTCCCAGCACCAAGAGAGGGAATAATGCTATCTTCATAGTCATTGATTGACTTTCCAAAGTGGCTCACTTCCTACCTGTTCGAGAGAGTATCACTACTAGTCAGCTCGCTGACTTATATATTTCCCTAATAGTGCACTTCATGGTGTTCCACTAGAGATCAATTCAGACCGTGGTAGTCTTTTCACTTCTCATTCCTGGGATAGTTTGCAAACTACCATGGAAACCCATCTATCCTTCAGTACCGCTTTCCACCCTCAGTCGAGTGGTTAGGTGGAAAGGGTCAATCAAATTCTTGAAGACATGCTTAGAGCTTGCGTTATCTCATTCAGTATGGATTGGGAGAAATGTCTTCCTTTTGCCGAGTTTTCTTATAACAATAGCTATCAATCCAGTCTCAAGAAAGCTCCTTTTGAGATTCTCTATGGACGAAGATGTCGAACATCTTTGAACTGGTCAGAAACCGGTGAAAGACAATTCTTTGGACCGGACATGATCCAGGAGGCAGAAGAGCAAGTTTGCATCATTCGTGAGAACTTGAAAATAGCCCAGTATTGTCAGAAGAGTCAGTATGATCGTCGTCAAAAGGATGTGACTTATGAAGTTTTCGACAGACCTTACCTTCGGGTTACTCCTTTGAAGGGTACCCATCGGTTCGGTATCAAGGGCAAGTTGACTCCTCGTTACATTCGTCCTTTTTGCATTCTCGCCAAATGAGGAGAGGTTGCCTACAAGTTGGAAGTACCCCCCACATCTTTCTCGAGTTCGTGATGTCTTCCACGTCTCTCAACTCAGGTGTTGCTTCTCGGATCCCATCCACGGAGTGGACCACGAAACGCTTGATCTCCAAGATAACCTCACATATCGATAGTACCCAGTTCACATGCTTGATCAAGCAGAGCTTGTTACCCGATGTTAGAACATCAAGTTTCTTAAGGTTTAGTGGTGTCATCGTTCTGAGAGAGAAGCTATTTGGGAGCAAGAAGATCGTCTTCGACTGGAGTACCCCACTTTCTTTCCGTCGACCCCTGAATCTAGGGACGAGATTCTTTCAAGTGGGGGCGAGTTGTCACATCCCTAGTTCTGGTATGACCTAGACTAGCTAGTCATGTGTGCATCATGTTTAAATTCCATTTAAATTTGAAATGGGGATTTGTGAAACCCTCAGAAATCATTTATGGAAATGACCCAAATAAAAATTGCTCCAAAAAGGTCCAAGAAAATGTTCGTGTTGCTGTCGGGGAAACTGATCCACGAACACCTATGGGGCCGGCGGACCGTGGCCCCTTTCGGTTCGGCAGGGGGCGGAGGTCGCGCGAAGAGCGGATCGAGGCGAAGCACACGAGCAGTTTACCCAGCTTCAGAGCTCTCCGGAGAGATAATACTCCTACTGCTGCTTGTCTGATTGTATTCTGTTCTTGCTCGAGAGAGCTAAGTGTTTTCTGGCTTACCAATGAGTCGAACCTCCTCTACGTTGCGCATGGGCCTCCTTTTATACGCTAAAGGGGTCACCGACAGGTGGAAACGCAGAGAAGGGTAAAAGTGTAAAAAGAGAGGTGGTTGGTACAGCTACCTATACAGTGCATCCTACCTAACCCTGACGGCAAGGGACAAGGGCATTAAATGCCCGTCTGTGTCGCCCAAACAGTGCAGAAAAGGTACCGTCAGGGACGCCACCGCTCGCCACGATGGCAGTCTTGTCATCTCCGCATGTCACCGTGCACCGCTGGCTGCACAGCCTTCCGCCACGCGCGTCTGGAAAGGCCCCCAAAGTGACACGTTGGTGGATGTGCTGGAGCGTGGGTACAGGGTGGCCGCCTGCCGCGGCAAGCGCCTTGCCGCGGCCGTTGTCTTGTCGGGTCCGGAAGCTTGTCGCTCACTGGGCCTCGAGATGCCTTGGTTGGTCTTCCCGGCAAGCTCCTCTTGCCGGGGCCTTGTTGCCTTGCCGGGGCGCGTGGCGCGTCGCGGCAAGTTCCTTGGGATGCCTTGGTTGGCCTTCCCGGCAAGCTCCTCTTGCCGGGGCCTTGCCTCCTTGACTTGAATACTTTGTTCTTGAATGTCTCCAAAGGAGACCATGGAGGACCTTGGCGGTCGCCCGGCAAGCCTTGCCGCGGGGCACTGCAACTGCCCGTGCACAAGTTCGGGGTACTAGGGTACCCTTACTCTAGTACACCGACAGGAGCCCCCGGGCCTGGGCCACACACGGTGCCGAGCGCTGTTGGGCCAGGCCCAAAACAGGGCACGGGCACACGCGGCCTGGGCCACGCCGAATCTTGCTCCGTATCCACCGCGCCCTCCCCTAACGGCACGCGTTGAATGCGGCATCGTGGGAGAGATCGTGGGTGGTTTCTTTATTTGGAAGGGCGAAACGTCCGCCCCCTCCCTCTTTATAAGCAGAGGAAACAGGGGCAGTTCGCCCACCTCGCCGTCTGTTGCTCCGACTCCAAAAATCTCCGCCGCTCCCCCATCTTCTTAAAGCCAAAAAAGAACAGCGCTCCGCCCCCCATTGCCACCGGCGCAACCAACGCCGCCGATCTCCCTCGCCACCTCCGCCATGGCTCCGAAAGCCGACAAGGGGAAGGGCGTGAAATCGGCCGAGGCGCAACGGCACACGGCGCTGCGGAAGGAGCGGGCCCTCTTCTCCCCTCAGCTCGGCGCGAAGGAGCTGAGGGAGTACTTCTATCTCTTCTGGTCGACTGAGACGCGGGCGCATCCGTGCACGAGGGTACTCCCGGCCACCACTTCGAGATTGGCTCCGAACGGGTACCCCTTTTTCGCGCTGTTCTTCTACTGCGGGCTCTGCCCGCCCTTTTCTGATTTCTTCTGCGACATCATGAACACCTACGGGTTCCGCCTCCTTGACTTCACCCCCAACGCTGTTCTGACCATGGCGGTTTTCGCACATTTGTGCGAAAACTTTGTCGGAGTCCACCCAAATGTAGCCCTTTTCCGCCATTTCTTCATGCCTCGGGTCGAGAGAGGAGAGCCGCTTGCCGGAGGGATCGCCTGGATCTCGAGAGTCGGCAAGAAGGAGGCGTATCTGGAGGGTGAGCTCCGCAGCAAGTGGGAGGAGTGGAGAGCGGAGTGGTGTTGGATCGTCGAGGAGAACCTGCAGCCGTTCACTGCCGTGCGCCAAGCCCCAATAGTACGCGGCAACGATTGGAACAGCGTGGCCCTGGAAGACGACAGGCTGAAGATCGCCACCACCCGAATCCTTCGCCTCAGGCTTGCCGGACTCATTGTAGGCGCTGTAGGCGCAGACTTTCTTCGCTGCCGCATCGCTCCCCTGCGGGAGAGGGGGAGATCTGCCTGGGAGTTCAAGAACTCGGCGGACATCATGAGGCTGCGCCCGGGCGTCAATTTCAACTTCACCGTCCTGGAGCTGGATGCGATGCTCCTGGAGCTGTTCAAGCGTGACCCTCAGCACCCATTTACGTTGCCGCGGACTGTTGTTCCGCTGTGCAACAATTCGTCGCTTGATCGGATCCGCGCGATGATGCCGTTGTGCGATTCGCACGGAATCGCCCCAACTTGGCAAGAACCTGCGGATGACATCGTACAAGCGTTCTTCGACGACTTGGTGGAAGTGCCGGTCCGCACTGATGAGCAGAAGAGCCTCATCCGAGACACCACTGATGATGAGATGCAGCGCATCGCCACCAGGCTGGAAGAGGTGGCGGCAGCAGTTGCCGCAGGCGAGTTCGGGTTCACCATGGAGGAGGCAGAGGCAGCAGAGGCGGCAAGCCTTGCCGAGCGCGCGGAGTTTGCTGGCGAGGAAGATCTTGCCGGCTCTGAAGCTGAGCCGAGTGAGCCCGGCGAGGAAGAGCCTGAACCTTCAGAAAGCTTGCAGCAGGCGGAGCCCCCGGCCCCGCCAAGAAGGCGTCTCCGCAAAGCCGCAGACGTAGCGGGGCAGCAGACGGGCCAACAGCCGCCAAGCCGCGTGACGCGCTCTACTGCGGCAAGCACCGTTGCCGCGAGAGCGCCTCACGTCGCTGCGGCAACTGGCGCAGGGTCTTCCCGGTCCACCACCACTGCTCCCGCCAAGCGAGCGATGGAGCCTACTCCTCCGCCTCGCCGCACCGAAGGCGAGCCGGACTTTGATATCTCCGCGCTCAGCTCCGACGATGAAGAAGAAGAGTAAGATCCCCCTGCCGTCCTCGTAGTTCTTCAATTCTTGCTACCTTGTTGCTTTCGTCTTGTTTCTGACTTGTTTCGATCTGGATCCATTCCTTTTCAGGACGCTGGCCCAGAGAGTGACGAAGAGAGCCAAGGCCCCGGTGATTGTCATCGAAGATGACCCCACCGTGTCAGCAGGTGGTGTGTCTGAGACCACCTTGACGGACCCGGCAGCTACTCCCCGGAGCAGCCCCAGCGTGAGAACATGGTTTACTTCTCATTGACAGGCGCTCATGATTGCTCTTTCTTTGCTGATATCTTGCTTGTTGATTTGTGTAGGAGCAGAACAGCCTCTCCAGGAGGGCCCGGAAGCCGCCCCCGAAGCGCCATCTGCTTCAACTACGCCGCCAAGGGAGGAGTCCCCGGCAAGGGAGCGCTCTCTGGCAAGGGAGAACTCCCCGGCAAGGGACAGTTCTCCGGCAAGGGACGGCACCAGTGATCCTCCGGCGGTTGAGACCGCGGCCGCAGATCCTAGTACAGGCAATCTTCTTGCCTGAAAACTTCCCTTGGGTTCTTCTTCTCCTGATTTTCTTCTTACATATTTGCTTGACTTCTCTCCCTTCTTCGTTCTTCAGATCCATCTGCCGCGGAGCCAATGGAGACCGAGGACGCCAGCGAGGGGGGCGCGCGTGGCAGTAACGACGGCGCCGCCGCCAACGAAGAAGGGGCCGGTGCTGATGAGCCCGCCGGCGAAGAGGCCGCCAAGGTTGCCGCCGCAGAAGCTGGCGAGGGGTCGGGCGATCGTACTGATGGCCCTAAGGCCGCAGGAGCTCCAGGCGCTGCGCCGACCGCTGATCCCTCCGCCGCTGCCGTGGAGCCAGGCTCCGAAGAGCCCCAGCCCGGCGCCTACTTGAAGGCCGGCGACGGTATCTTCATCAAGCTTCCCTGGGCGTCGAGCTCCAGGGCGCCGGTCGAAGGAGAAGCTTTTGACGAGGAGGTTCTCGCCTCCGCCAGGCTGTCGTTAGTCGATGCGCCAAGCAGCAGCAGTGGCGAGCCTGAGGAGGAACAGCTGCTGCGGAAGCTGCTGTCACTCTACCGCGCACGACAAGCCAAGCTGGCTTCCCGGGAAGCGCTTGTCGCGAAGGCGGGAGTCGATATGGAGAAATGCGCGGAGGAGCTCCGGGGCCTCAATCAAGAAGCTCTCCGGTCCCTGGCACAGGAGCGGGAGCGACTCGCCGAGGAGCGTACAGCCTTCCTTCTCGAGAAGGCCGAAGCTGAGGAGGAACAAAGGCTTGCTGCCGAGAAGCAGTCCGCGCGAGAAGGCGAGTTGGTGCAGCGGAAGGCCAACCTCGACAGCTACGAGGAGGATCTTGCCGCACGCGAGGAAACACTTGGCAGGGCTCTCAAGGAAGCAAGGGATGCTGCCGCAACTGCAGAGGCCGCCAAGAAAGAGCTGGAGGTGAAGGTGGCACAGCTGGAGGCCAATATCAGGAAGAGCGGCGAGGAGCTTGCCGCGCTCAAGCGTGAGCATGAGAAGGATGCTGCCGCCCATGGTGAGCTGCAGGGTCTTCTTGCTGAGAGGAACAAGGAGCTCAGCACCGCCAAGGACTCCAACGCGGATCTCGAGTTGAAGCTGGCTACGCTGACTCAGACGCTGGACGGCGCTAAGGAGCGAGAGGTGACCTTGTCGGAGAAGGTCAAGGCCGACGAGGCGCTGTTGGCGAATGCCACTGCCGCCCACGACGCCTTCAGGGAGACAGTGGAGCATTGGACTGAAGGTCTCATGGATGCTGCTGCTGCCATCGACGGGGAGTTGGCGTAGCTGGGGATAGAGGATTTTGGGTATCCCTCCGACGAGCATCTCCAACCCAGCGCCAAGCTCAGCCTGTTCTTCAAGGGCGTGGCGATGGCACTCCAGCGACTCCGGGAGAGGATCCCAAAGCAGCTGGCCGACGAGTCGCGCAGGATTTGCGCGGGAGTTCTCCAGAAGGTGCTGATGAAGGTGGCGTTCCGCAATCCAGGCCTCACCCTTACCAACGTCCTCAAATCCTTGCCGCCGGATGCTGATCGGATGCGCTCAAGGCCCTTGTCGCACCCATTGTGGACAAGGTGAACGAGATCAAGAGGGTTGAGGGCGATCGCATAGATTAGGCTGCCCATTTTTCTTTCTCCTTGTCGCTGCTAGCCATATTATAAGATCAATTTGTTAGAGCTGTGACAAGTTATTTTGTAATATAACTCTATTCTGTTATCGATTGCTACGTTATTTCCTTTACTAGATTCCTTCCTTTGTATGTTTTTACCCTACACTTTTAGGGAACTTGTCGGCGCAGGCACCCGAGCCGCGAGCGCTGAGTGCGGGACGTCAGCGGCCTGCTGGCGGTGCCGCTTCCGACAAGAAACCTTGTCGCGACTAGATGCAGCACACTTAAGTTGTTGAGCGGACTCGAAACAAAGTAAGGGCGCAACTAGCTACGAGTTGGTTCCTCCGCGCACAGGTTTTCCATACAAAGTCTGGTCGTTCGAGGAAGATAACTTAAAAATTAAAACTAATTGCTCAAACTTAGGCAACTTAGCTTTTCTGTCGTTTGCTTCCCGGCAAGGCGAAACTTCCTTAAACGACGCCTGGTCCACACCATTATCTTCTCCTTCCCCTCCGGCAAACTTGTGTGCGAGGGAACCTTCCTTTCCTTTGTTGAGAAAAAGAAAGAAGACAAAATAAAGATATGGAGCCTTTCGGCTCGTTATTGCTTACCGGAGGTAGGTGCTGCACAAAGTGTCAGATAACACATGCTAGAAATCACATAATGCATGAAATTGACAAGATGTGCGGAGCACATTAGCTTTACTTATGCACGGGATCTGCGCCCGGCTTTGTACAAAGGATTACATGCAACATCGGCAAGACTTGTACAAAAGGCGGTTGTCGGAACAGGTTCCGGCAACCGCGCCCTACGGGTAAAACTTACGAAGATGCTAAATGTTCCAAGAGTTGCTCACCGGAGTGCCATCTTCGGTCTCAAGGCGGACAGCGCCAGGCCTAGCGACTCGTTTCACCCGATAAGGGCCTTCCCACTTCGGCGTCAACTTGTTGGAATTCTTGGCGGATTGAACGCGCCGAAGAACAAGGTCGCCTTCCTCGAAGCTTCTGGCATTAACTTTGCGGCTATGGTAGCGGCGCAAAGCTTGCTGGTATCGAGCAGCTCGTACAGCAGCCTGAAGACGATCCTCCTCAAGGAGCAGTGCGTCATCTTATCGCAGCTGCTCTTGCTCAAGCTCATCATAAGCGAGCACTCGAGGTGATCCATATACGAGTTCCATGGGGAGAACTGCCTCTGCTCCATAGACTACAGCGAAAGGTGTCTGGCCAGTGGCTCGATTTGGCGTCGTCCTGATCGACCAAAGAACCACCGGCAGCTCCTCGATCCAGTTTCTTCCGCACTTGTGCAGACTGTCGAAAGTTCTGGTCTTGAGCCCACGCAGCACTTCAGCATTTGCCCTCTCCGCTTGACCGTTGCTTCTCGGATGAGCAACAGAAGCGAAGCAGACCTTGGCGCCAAGATCTTGGACGTACTGCATGAAGGTGCGGCTCGTGAATTGTGTGCCATTGTCGGTGATGATCCTGTTAGGGATCCCGAAACGGCAAACAATCGACCTGAAGAACTTGACTGCTGACTGTGCTGTCACCTTCCTCACTGGTTCCACTTCCGGCCACTTTGTGAACTTGTCGATTGCAACGTACAAGTACTCAAAGCCCCCGACAGCTCGGGGAAAGGGGCCGAGGATGTCGAGCCCCAGAACGAAAATGGCCAGGATAAAGGAATCGTCTGGAGAGCTTGAGCTGGCTGGTGTATCTGCTTGGAATGGAACTGGCACGCTTCACACTTGGTTACTTGTGCAGTTGCATCCTGGAGGGCTGTCGGCAAAAAGAAACCTTGCCGGAACGCTTTGCCGGCAAGTGCTCTTGCGCCAATGTGGTGACCACATGTGCCTCCATGTATCTCTGCCAACAGCTTTTGTCCGTCTTCCTGGCAAATACACTTCAATTTCACACCGTTGAGTCTTCTTCTGTACAATGTGTTGTCGACAAACTGGTACATACTCGACTGCCGGGCTACTTTTTCCGCTTCTTCTTGCTCTTCGGAAGTTCTCCTATCTGAAGGAAATGGACAATCTGTTGTGCCCATGCTGGAGCTTGTGGCTCGACAACAAGGACTAAAGGCACATCTGCTGCTACGGGAACATCCGCTTCTACGGCGAGAACCTGTGGTTCTTCCAGAGCTTGATGTTCCCCGGCAAGCTTGCCGGAGCAAAACTTGTCGGGAGCGTTTGCTTCAACGGAACAAGCCCTAAGGCCTGCCGGAGCCGACTGCTCCTCAGCATCCTTGGTGTTGATCTTGGGGACCTTCTTGGCGGCGGCTTCCGGGAGCTCTGCCGGAAAGTAGTCACCGGAAATCAACTTCCTCTTCTTGCTCTGTCCCGTTGATGGTGCTACGGATGGTTGAGTCAGCTTGAGCACAAAAATCCCTGGTTCCACAGGTAACTTTAGTGCGGCGCACTTCGACATGCCATCAGCAATGTCATTCTGAGCTCTTGGAACATGCTCCATCTGTAGGCCGTCAAAGTG
Organism: Triticum dicoccoides; assembly: GCF_002162155.2. NCBI lineage: Eukaryota > Viridiplantae > Streptophyta > Magnoliopsida > Poales > Poaceae > Triticum > Triticum dicoccoides. Next base: position 342,766,961 of record NC_041383.1, on the reverse strand, counting down.
CTCTTTTAGCTTTCTCACTTCATCAACATACGCTTCCATCAACGGACTCTGATAGTTCTTGTTCACTTGGCGGACGACAAGTTGTGAGTCACCCCTGACAATGAGCTTCTTGATCCCAAGGTCTGCTGCGATCCTGAGACCGGCAAGCAATCCTTCATACTCTGCAGTATTGTTGGTTGCTTGCTCCTTGGGAAAGTGCATCTGGACTACGTACTTGAGGTGCTCTCCGATGGGTGCGACAAGCAGCACGCCCGCTCCGGCGCCTTGCAGCGAGAAGGCACCATCAAAGTACATCAGCCACTCTTTGCTCGCCTCCTTGACGGGGATGCTCGTCTCCGGAGTTTCTTCATCTGGTGTTGGCGTCCATTATGCTATGAATTCCGCCAATGCTCTGCTTTGGATAGTTGAAGTACTTTCAAACTTGAAGCCAAAGCTTGATAGTTCCAGTGCCCACTCGACAATCCTGCCTGTCGCTTCTGGATTTTGCAGTATCCTCTTAGCGGAAAACGAGTGACGACTGTGATCTCATGTGCTTGGAAGTAATGGCGCAGCTTTCTCGAGGCCATGAGAAGGCCGAAAAGCAATTTATGCATGCCAGAGTACCTTGATCTAGCCCCCTGCAGAAGGGAACTAACAAAGTAAACTGGGCGCTGCACCATTCTCTTCTGCATCTTATCATGCTCCTGCGCAGATCCATCCTTGTCGGGACCAGAGCTTGTCGGCGAAGCCCCCTGCTTGTCGCTGGATGTACCTGCCGTGGTTGCCGGCTCATCATCTGCCTCCCTCTCCGCCACTAACGCAGCACTAACCACTTGATTGGTTGCCGCTATATACAGCAGCAACTTCTCTTGTGGTTTAGGTGCGACAAGTGTTGGAGTGGAGGACAGGTATCTCTTCAAGTCTTGCAGCGCAGCCTCTGCCTCCGGAGTCCATTTCATTGGACCTGCCTTTTTCAATATTTTGAAAAAGGGCAGGGCGCGCTCAGCAGATCTAGAGATAAACCTGCTGAGAACAGCCACGCAACCGGCAAGCCTTTGTACATCCTTGACGCGCTTTTGTGCTTTGATCTGCTCAATGGCCTTGATCTTGTCGGGGTTGGCTTCAATTCCGCACTGAGACACGAAGAACCCGAGAAGCTTGCCGGAAGGGACTCCAAACACGCACTTCTCAGGGTTAAGCTTGAGGTTGATCTTGCGCAGATTTGTAAATGTTTCGTCCAGATCTTGAATCAGGGTTGCCCTGTCCTTGCTCTTGACCACTATGTCATCCATGTAGGCTTCCACATTTCTGTGCATCTGTGGCTCAAAAGCATGGTGGACTACCCTTGCAAATGTTGAACCAGCATTCTTCAAACCGAAAGGCATCCATATGAAACAGTACATGCCACACGGGGTGATGAATGCAGTCTTCTCCTCATCCTCTTCTGCCATGAAGATCTGATGGTATCCTGAGTATGCATCAAGAAATGAAAGCAAATCACATCCGGCCGTGGAGTCAACAATCTGATCGATGCGCGGCATGGGAAATGGGTCTTTGGGACACGCTTTATTGACATCAGTAAAGTCGATACAAAGCCTCCATTTCCCGTTTGCCTTGCGCACAACTACAGGATTGGCCAACCACGTAGGATGGAGCACTCCTCTGACAAGGCCTGTTGCTTCCAACTTCTTGATTTCTTCTGCGATGAATTCTTGGCGCTCCACTGCCTGTTCCCTGACTTTCTGCTTGACAGGCCACGCATGAGGACAGACGGCAAGGTGGTGCTCAATTACTTTCTTGGGAACACCGGGGATGTCAGACGGTTGCCATGCAAACACGTCGACATTCGCCCGCAGGAAAGCAACAAGCGCGCTTTCCTATTTGGGGTCGAGAGTGGCACTAATGGTGAAGGTCCCACCAGTGTCGTCCTCCTTGGCGGACACCTTCTTGGTCTCAGGTGGGGCTGCCATTGTCTTCTTACACTTGCCGGTGGAGCTCGATGGTGCGTCCTCGATGGTAGCGCAGCACTCCGAAGAGGTGCGCTTGCCGGAGTGGGCATCAGAGCTCTTGCCGGACTTTGTCTTCTTCTTCCCTCAAGAAGTTGGAAGCAGCAGGCCTTGTCACAGGAGTGCTCCATCCTACATGGTTGGCCAATCCTGTAGTTGTGCGCAAGGCTAACGGAAAATGGAGGCTTTGTATCGACTTCACTGATGTCAATAAAGCTTGTCCCAAAGACCCATTTCCTTTGCCGCGCATCGATCAGATTGTTGACTCCACGGCCGGATGTGATTTGCTTTCATTTCTTGATGCATACTCAGGATACCATCAGATCTTCATGGCAGAAGAGGATGAGGAGAAGACCGCATTCATCATCCCGCGTGGCACGTACTGTTTCGTACGGATGCCTTTCGGTTTGAAGAATGCTGGTTCAACACTTGCAAGGGTAGTCCACCATGCTTTTGAGCCGCAGATGCACAGAAATGTGGAAGCCTACATGGATGACATAGTGGTCAAGAGCAAGGACAGGGCGACCCTGATTCAAGATTTGGACGAAACATTTACAAATCTGCGCAAGATCAACCTCAAGCTCAACCCCGAGAAGTGCGTGTTTGGAGTACCCTCCGGCAAGCTTCTCGGGTTCTTCGTGTCTCAGCGGGGAATTGAAGCTAATCCCGACAAGATCAAGGCCATTGAGCAGATCGAAGCACCAAAGCGCGTCAAGGATGTACGAAGGCTTGCCGGTTGCGTGGCTGCTCTCAGCAGGTTTATCTCTAGATCTGCTGAGCGCGCCCTGCCATTTTTCAAAATATTGAAAAAGGCAGGTCCAATGAAATGGACTCCAGAGGCGGAGGCTGCGCTGCAGGACTTGAAGAGATACCTGTCCTCCACTCCAACACTTGTCGCACCTAAGCCACAAGAGAAGTTGCTGCTGTATATAGCGGCAACCAATCAAGTGGTTAGTGCTGCGTTAGTGGCGGAGAGGGAGGCAGATGATGAGCCAGCAACCACGGCAGATGCATCCAGCAACAAGCAGGGAGCTTCGCCGACAAGCTCTTGTCCCGACAAGAATGGATCTGCGCAGGAGCATGACAAGATGCAGAAGAGAATGGTGCAGCGCCCAGTTTACTTTGTCAGTTCCCTTCTGTAGGGGGCTAGATAAAGGTACTCTGGTGTGCAGAAATTGCTTTTCGGCCTTCTCATGGCCTCGAGAAAGCTGCGCCATTACTTCCAAGCACATGAGATCACAGTTGTCACTCGCTTTCCGTTAAAGAGAATACTGCAAAATCCAGAAGCAACAGGCAGGATTGTCGAGTGGGCGCTGGAACTATCAAGCTTTGGCCTCAAGTTTGAAAGTACTTCAACTATCCAAAGCAGAGCATTGGTGGAATTCATAGCAGAATGGACGCCAACACCAGATGAAGAAACTCCGGAGACGAGCATCCCCGTCAAGGAGGCGAGCAAAGAGTGGCTAATGTACTTTGATGGTGCCTTCTCACTGCAAGGCGCCGGAGCGGGCGTGCTGCTTGTCGCACCCACCGGAGAGCACCTCAAGTACGTAGTCCAGATGCACTTTCCCAAGGAGCAAGCAACCAACAATACTGCAGAGTATGAAGGATTGCTTGCCGGTCTCAGGATCGCAGCAGACCTTGGGATCAAGAAGCTCATTGTCAGGGGTGACTCACAACTTGTCGTCCGCCAAGTGAACAAGAACTATCAGAGTCCGTTGATGGAAGCGTATGTTGATGAAGTGAGAAAGCTAAAAGAGCACTTTGACGGCCTACAGATGGATCATGTTCCAAGAGCTCAGAATGACATTGCTGATGGCTTGTCGAAGTGCGCCGCACTAAAGTTACCTGTGGAACCAGGGATTTTTGTGCTCAAGCTGACTCAACCATCCGTAGCACCATCAACGGGACAGAGCAAGAAGAGGAAGTTGATTTCCGGTGACTACTTTCCGGCAGAGCTCCCGGAAGCCGCCGCCAAGAAGGTCCCCAAGATCAACACCAAGGATGCTGAGGAGCAGTCTGCTCCGGCAGGCCTTAGGGCTTGTTTCGTTGAAGCAGACGCTCCCGACAAGTTTTGCTCCGGCAAGCTTGCCGGGGAACATCAAGCTCCGGCAGAACCACAGGTTCTCGTCGTAGAAGCGGATGTTCCCGCAGCAGCAGATGTGCCTTTAGTCCTTGTTGTCGAGCCACAAGCTCCAGCATGGGCACAGCAGGTTGTCCATTTCCTTCAGACAGGAGAACTTCCCGAAGAGCAAGAAGAAGCGGAAAAAGTAGCCCGGCAGTCGAGTATGTACCAGTTTGTCGACAACACACTGTACAGAAGAAGACTCAACGGTCTGAAATTGAAGTGTATTTGCCGGGAAGATAGACAAAAGCTGTTGGCAGAGATACATGGAGGCACATGTGGTCACCACATTGGCGCAAGAGCACTTGCCGGCAAAGCGTTCCGGCAAGGTTTCTTTTGGCCGACAGCCCTCCAGGATGCTACTGCACAAGTAACCAAGTGTGAAGCATGCCAGTTCCATTCCAAGCAGATGCACCAGCCAGCTCAAGCTCTCCAGACGATTCCTTTATCCTGGCCATTTTCGGTCTGGGGGCTTGACATCCTCGGCCCCTTTCCCCGAGCTGTCGGGGGCTTTGAGTACTTGTACGTTGCAATCGACAAGTTCACAAAGTGGCCGGAAGTGGAACCAGTGAGGAAGGTGACAGCACAGTCAGCAGTCAAGTTCTTCAGGTCGATTGTTTGCCGTTTCGGGATCCCTAACAGGATCATCACCGACAACGGCACACAATTCACGAGCCGCACCTTCATGCAGTACGTCCAAGATCTTGGCGCCAAGGTCTGCTTCGCTTCTGTTGCTCATCCGAGAAGCAACGGTCAAGCGGAGAGGGCAAATGCTGAAGTGCTGCGCGGGCTCAAGACCAGAACTTTCGACAGGCTGCACAAGTGCGGAAGAAACTAGATCGAGGAGCTGTCGGTGGTTCTTTGGTCGATCAGGACGACGCCAAATCGAGCCACTGGCCAGACACCTTTCGCTCTAGTCTATGGAGCAGAGGCAGTTCTCCCCACGGAACTCGTATACGGATCACCTCGAGTGCTCGCTTATGATGAGCTTGAGCAAGAGCAGCTACGACAAGATGATGCACTGCTCCTTGAGGAGGATCGTCTTCAGGCTGCTGTACGAGCTGCTCGATACCAGCAAGCTTTGCGCCGCTACCATAGCCGCAAAGTTAATACCAGAAGCTTCGAGGAAGGCGACCTTGTTCTTCGGCGCGTTCAATCCGCCAAGAATTCCAACAAGTTGACGCCGAAGTGGGAAGGCCCTTATCGGGTGAAACGAGTCGCTAGGCCTGGCGCTGTCCGCCTTGAGACCGAAGATGGCACTCCGGTGAGCAACTCTTGGAACATTGAGCATCTTCGTAAGTTTTACCCGTAGGGCGCGGTTGCCGGAACCTGTTCTGATAACCACCTTTTGTACAAGTCTTGCCGATGTTGCATGTAATCCTTTGTACAAAGCCGGGCGCAGATCCCGTGCATAAGTAAAGCTAATGTGCTCCGCACATCTTGTCAATTTCATGCATTATATGATTTCTAGCATGTGTTATCTGACACTTTGTGCAGCACCTACCTCCGGTAAGCAATAACGAGCCGAAAGGCTCCATATCTATATTTTCTCTTCTTTCTTTTTCTCAACAAAGGAAAGGAAGGTTCCCTCGCACACAAGTTTGCCGGAGGGGAAGGAGAAGATAATGGTGTGGACCAGGCGTCGTTTAAGGAAGTTTCGCCTTGCCGGGAAGCAAACGACAGAAAAGCTAAGTTGCCAAAGTTTGAGCAATTAGTTTTGATTTTTAAGTTATCTTCCTCGAACGACCGGACTTTGTATGGAAAACCTGTGCACGGAGGAACCAACTCGTAGCTAGTTGCACCCTTACTTTGTTTCGAGTCCGCTCAACAACTTAAGTGTGCTGCATCTAGTCGCGACAAGGTTTCTTGTCGGAAGCGGCACCGCCAGCAGGCTGCTGACGTCCCGCACTCAGCGCTCGCGGCTCGGGTGCCTGCGCCGACAAGTTCCCTAAAAGCGTAGGGTAAAAATATACAAAGGAAGGAATCTAGTAAAGGAAATAATGTAGCAATCGATAACAGAAATAGAGTTATATTACAAAATAACTTGTCGCAGCTCTAACAGATTGATCTTATAATATGGCTAGCAGCGACAAGGAGAAAGAAAAATGGGCGGCCTAATCTATGCGATCGCCCTCAACCCTCTTGATCTCGTTCACCTTGTCCACAATGGGTACGACAAGGGCCTTGAGCGCATCCCGATCAGCATCCGGCGGCAAGGATTTGAGGACGTGGTAAGGGTGAGGCCTGGATTGCGGAACGCCACCTTCATCAGCACCTTCTGGAGAACTCCCACGCAAATCCAGCACGACTCGTCGGCCAACTGCTTTGGGATCCTCTCCCGGAGTCGCTGGAGTGCCGTCGCCACGCCCTTGAAGAACAGGCTGAGCTTGGCGCTGGGTTGGAGATGCTCGTCGGAGGGATACCCAAAATCCTCTATCCCCAGCTGCGCCAACTCCCCGTCGATGGCAGCAGCAGCATCCACGAGACCTTCAGTCCAATGATCCACTGTCTCCCTGAAGGCGTCGTGGGCGGCAGTGGCATTCGCCAACAGCGCCTCGTCGGCCTTGACCTTCTCCGACAAGGTCACCTCTCGCTCCTTGGCGCCGTCCAGCGTCTGAGTCAGCGTAGCCAGCTTCAACTCGAGATCCGCGTTGGAGTCCTTGGCGGTGCTGAGCTCCTTGTTCCTCTCAGCAAGAAGACCCTACAGCTCACCATGGGCGGCAGCATCCTTCTCGCGCTCACGCTTGAGCACGGCAAGCTCCTCGCCGCTCTTCCTGATATTTGGCCTCCAGCTGTGCCACCTTCACCTCCAGCTCTTTCTTGGCGGCCTCTGCAGTTGCGGCAGCATCCCTTGCTTCCTTGAGAGCCCTGCCAAGTGTTTCCTCGCGCGCGGCAAGCTCCTCCTCGTAGCTGTCGAGGTTGGCCTTCCGCTGCACCAACTTGCCTTCTCGCGCGGACTGCTTCTCGGCAGCAAGCCTTTGTTCCTCCTCAGCTTCGGCCTTCTCGAGAAGGAAGGTTGTACGCTCCTCGGCGAGTCACTCCCGCTCCTGTGCCAGGGACAGGAGAGCTTCTTGATTGAGGCCCCGGAGCTCCTCCATGCGTTTCTCCATATCGACTCCTGCCTTCACGACAAGCGCTTCCCGGGAAGCCAGCTTGGCTTGTCGTGCGCGGTAGAGTGACAGCAGCTTCCGTAGCAGTTGTTCCTCCTCAGGCTCGCCACTGCTGCTGCTTGGCGCATCGACCAACGACAGCCCGGCGGAGGCGAGCACCTCCTCGTCAAAAGCTTCTCCTTCGACCGGCACCCTGGAGCTCGACGCCCAGGGAAGCTTGATGAAGATACTGTCGCCGGCCTTCAAGTAGGCGCCGGGCTGGGGCTCTTCGGAGCCTGGCTCCGCGGCAGCGGCGGAGGGATCGGCGGTCGGCGCAGCGCCTGGCGCTCCTGCGGCCTCAGGGCCGTCAGTACGATCGCCCGACCCCTCGCCAGCTTCTGCGGCGACAGCCTTGGCGGCCTCTTCGCCGGCGGGCTCATCAGCACCGGCCCCTTCTTCGTTGGCGGCAGCACCGTCGTTGCTGCCACGCGCGCCCCCCTCGATGGCATCCTCAGCCTCCATTGGCTCCGCGGCAGATGAATCTGAAGAACGAAGAAGGGAGAGAAGTCAAGCAAATATGTAAGAAGAAAATCAGGAGAAGAAGAACCCAAGGGAAGTTTTCAGGCAAGAAGATTACCTGTACTAGGATCTGCGGCCGCGGTCTCAACCGCCGGAGGATCACTAGTGCCGTCCCTTGCCGGAGAACTGTCCCTTGCCGGGGAGTTCTCCCTTGCCGGAGAGCGCTCCCTTGCCGGGGACTCCTCCCTTGGCGGCGTAGTTGAAGCAGATGGCGCTTCGGGGGCGGCTTCCGGGCCCTCCTAGAGAGGCTGTTCTGCTCCTACACAAATCAACAAGCAAGATATCAGCAAAGAAAGAGCAATCATGAGCGCCTGTCAGCGAGAAGTAAACCATGTACTCACGTTGGGGGCTGCTCTCGGGAGTAGCTGCCGGGTCCGTCAAGGTGGTCTCAGACACACCACCTGCTAACACGGTGGGGTCATCTTCGATGACAATCACCGGGGCCTTGGCTCTCTTCGCCGCTCTCTGGGCTAGCGTCCTGAAAAGGAATGGATCCAGATCGAAACAAGTCAGAAACAAGATGAAAGCAACAAGGTAGCAAGAATTGAAGAACTACGAGGACGGCAGGGGGATCTTACTCTTCTTCGTCGTCGGAGCTGAGCGCGGAGAGATCAAAGTCCGGCTCGCCTCCGGTGCGGCGAGGCGGAGGAGTAGGCTCCGTCGCTCGCTTGGCGGGAGCAGTGGTGGTGGACCGGGAAGACCCTGCGCCAGTTGCCGCAGCGACGTGAGGCGCTCTCGCGGCAACGGTGCTTGCCGCAGTAGAGCGCGTCACGCGGCTTGGCGGCTGTTGGCCCGTCTGCTGCCCCGCTACGTCTGCGGCTTTGCGGAGACGCCTTCTTGGCGGGGCCGGGGGCTCCGCCTGCTGCAAGCTGTCTGAAGGTTCAGGCTCTTCCTCGCCGGGCTCACTCGGCTCAGCTTCAGAGCCGGCAAGATCTTCCTCGCCAGCAAACTCCGCGCGCTCGGCAAGGCTTGCCGCCTCTGCTGCCTCTGCCTCCTCCATGGTGAACCCGAACTCGCCTGCGGCAACTGCTGCCGCCACCTCTTCCAGCCTGGTGGCGATGCGCTGCATCTCATCATCAGTGGTGTCTCGGATGAGGCTCTTCTGCTCATCAGTGCGGACCGGCACTTCCACCAAGTCGTCGAAGAACGCTTGTACGATGTCATCCGCAGGTTCTTGCCAAGTTGGGGCGATTCCGTGCGAATCGCACAACGGCATCATCGCGCGGATCCGATCAAGCGACGAATTGTTGCACAGCGGAACAACAGTCCGCGGCAACGTAAATGGGTGCTGAGGGTCACGCTTGAACAGCTCCAGGAGCATCGCATCCAGCTCCAGGACGGTGAAGTTGAAATTGACGCCCGGGCGCAGCCTCATGATGTCCGCCGAGTTCTTGAACTCCCAGGCAGGTCTCCCCCTCTCCCGCAGGGGAGCGATGCGGCAGCGAAGAAAGTCTGCGCCTACAGCGCCTACAATGAGCCCGGCAAGCCTGAGGCGAAGGATTCGGGTGGTGGCGATCTTCAGCCTGTCGTCTTCCAGGGCCACGCTGTTCCAATCGTTGCCGCGTACTATTGGGGCTTGGTGCACGGCAGTGAACGGCTGCAGGTTCTCCTCGACGATCCAACACCACTCCGCTCTCCACTCCTCCCACTTGCTGCGGAGCTCACCCTCCAGATACGCCTCCTTCTTGCCGACTCTCGAGATCCAGGCGATCCCTCCGGCAAGCGGCTCTCCTCTCTCGACCCGAGGCATGAAGAAATGGCGGAAAAGGGCTACATTTGGGTGGACTCCGACAAAGTTTTCGCACAAATGTGCGAAAACTGCCATGGTCAGAACAGCGTTGGGGGTGAAGTCAAGGAGGCGGAACCCGTAGGTGTTCATGATGTCGCAGAAGAAATCAGAAAAGGGCGGGCAGAGCCCGCAGTAGAAGAACAGCGCGAAAAAGGGGTACCCGTTCGGAGCCAATCTCGAAGTGGTGGCCGGGAGTACCCTCGTGCACGGATGCGCCCGCGTCTCAGTCGACCAGAAGAGATAGAAGTACTCCCTCAGCTCCTTCGCGCCGAGCTGAGGGGAGAAGAGGGCCCGCTCCTTCCGCAGCGCCGTGTGCCGTTGCGCCTCGGCCGATTTCACGCCCTTCCCCTTGTCGGCTTTCGGAGCCATGGCGGAGGTGGCGAGGGAGATCGGCGGCGTTGGTTGCGCCGGTGGCAATGGGGGGCGGAGCGCTGTTCTTTTTTGGCTTTAAGAAGATGGGGGAGCGGCGGAGATTTTTGGAGTCGGAGCAACAGGCGGCGAGGTGGGCGAACTGCCCCTGTTTCCTCTGCTTATAAAGAGGGAGGGGGCGGACGTTTCGCCCTTCCAAATAAAGAAACCACCCACGATCTCTCCCACGATGCCGCATTCAACGCGTGCCGTTAGGGGAGGGCGCGGTGGATACGGAGCAAGATTCGGCGTGGCCCAGGCCGCGTGTGCCCGTGCCCTGTTTTGGGCCTGGCCCAACAGCGCTCGGCACCGTGTGTGGCCCAGGCCCGGGGGCTCCTGTCGGTGTACTAGAGTAGGGGTACCCTAGTACCCCGAACTTGTGCACGGGCAGTTGCAGTGCCCCGCGGCAAGGCTTGCCGGGCGACCGCCAAGGTCCTCCATGGTCTCCTTTGGAGACATTCAAGAACAAAGTATTCAAGTCAAGGAGGCAAGGCCCCGGCAAGAGGAGCTTGCCGGGAAGGCCAACCAAGGCATCCCAAGGAACTTGCCGCGACGCGCCACGCGCCCCGGCAAGGCAACAAGGCCCCGGCAAGAGGAGCTTGCCGGGAAGACCAACCAAGGCATCTCGAGGCCCAGTGAGTGACAAGCTTCCAGACCCGACAAGACAATGGCCGCGGCAAGGCGCTTGCCGCGGCAGGCGGCCACCCTGTACCCACGCTCCAGCACATCCACCAACGTGTCGCTCGTGGGGCCTTTCCAGACGCGCGTGGCGGAAGGCTGTGCAGCCAGCGGTGCGCGGTGACATGCGGAGATGACAAGACTGCCATCGTGGCGAGCGGTGGCATCCCTGACGGTACCTTTTCTGCACTGTTTGGGCGACACAGACGGGCATTTAATGCCCTTGTCCCTTGCCATCAGGGTTAGGTAGGATGCACTGTACAGGTAGCTGTACCAACCACCTCTCTTTTTACACTTTTACCCTTCTCTGCGTTGCCACCTGTCGGTGACCCCTTTAGCGTATAAAAGGAGGCCCATGCGCAATGTAGAGGAGGTTCGACTCATTGGTAAGCCAGAAAACACTTAGCTCTCTCGAGCAAGAACAGAATACAATCAGACAAGCAGCAGTAGGAGTATTATCTCTCCGGAGAGCTCCGAAGCTGGGTAAACTGCTCGTGTGCTTCACCTCGATCCGCTCTTCGCGCGACCTCTGCCCCCCGGCCAAACCGAAAGGGGCCACGGTCCGCCGGCCCCATAGGTGTTCATGGATCAGTTTCCCCGACATCTTTGGCGCGCCAGATGAATTCTTGGCGCTCCACTACCTGTTTCCTGACTTTTTGCTTGACGGGCCGCGTATGAGGACAGACATCAAGGTGGTGCTCAATTACTTTCCTGGGAACACCGGGGATGTCAGACGGTTGCCATGCAAACACGTCGACATTCGCCCGCAGGAAAGCAACGAGCGCGCTTTTCTATTTGGGGTCGAGAGTGGCACTAATGGTGAAGGTACCACCAGTGCCGTCCTCCTTGGCGGACACCTTCTTGGTCTCAGGTGGAGCAGCCATTGCCTTCTTACACTTACCGGTGGAGCTCGATGGTGCGTCCTCGACGGTAGCGCAGCACTCCGAAGAGGTGCGCTTGCCGGAGTGGGCATCAGAGCTCTTGCCGGACTTGGTCTTCTTCTTCCCCCCGGGAGCTTCAGCGGCAAGTGACTTGCGATCTATTGCGGCTGTTGCTTCCCGGTAGATCTTGTCGGCGCAGATAAGGGCATCCTTCTTGTCGCCAGGGACAGAGATGGCACTTATCGGGCCTGGCATCTTCAGAACATTGTATGCATAGTGAGAGGCTGCCATGAACTTGGCAAGTGCTGGACGGCCAAGGATTCCATTGTAAGGCAATGGAAAGTCAGCAACATCAAACGTAACCTTCTCGGTCCTGAAGTTCAACTCGCTGCCAAATGTTACCGGCAACGTAATCTTTCCCTTCGGCTTGCTCCTTCTCGGGTTGATTCCTTGGAATGTGCCGGTCTCTTCGAGCTCGCCATCAGGGATCTGGAGTTTCTGGAGCACCGCGGAGGAGATCAGGTTCAAGCCGGCCTCGCCGTCAACTAGCATCTTAGTGACCTTGAGGTTGCGGATAGTTGGTGATACCAACATCGGCAAGCACCCGACCGCAGTTATGCGATCAGGGTGGTCCTCAATATCAAAGATGATAGGCATGCTGGACCATTTCAGAGGCTTGCGTGACTCAACGGGTGGTTCTGCTGCATTGACTTCCCGCACCCACTGCTTGAGCTGGCGGTGCAAAGTATGCAGAGAAGCACCACCGTCAACGCACATGACCTCTGTGGCTTTCTGGAACTCCTGCTCATCAGTCTCCTCATCATCCATGTCTTCATCATCGTCGTCATCTTCATCCTTGTCGCGGCCGCGAGGAGGTCTGTCTCCTTGTCGCTGCTTGGCCTTGCCGCGGCGTCCTCCTCGGCCGGGACGTTTCTTGCCGGATCCTCCAGCACCTTCCTGGGCTTTCTCCTTGTCGCGCCGCTCGTATTCAGCTTTCTGTTGCTCAACAAGCTGCTCGACTTTCTTGCAGCTCTGGAGATCGTGGCCCTTGGTGCGGTGGATCTTGCAGTACTGCTTGTTGGTGCCGTCCTGCTTGTCGGCGACCGCCACGGCCCCTGCGGTAATCTCCTTGCCGGAGTCACTAGCTTTGGCTTTCTTGGCGCCACCACCGTTGCCGGACTGCTCAACAACTAGCACCTCTTTTCCTTTCTTCCTCCTGTTGTTCCGCCGCCGGTTTTTCTTTGCCGGGGCAGCATCATCACTGTCAGATCCCCCTGCTCCTATGTTCTCTCCGGGGAGTCTCCTCCCTTCCTCAGCACGTGCACACTTGTCGGCCAGGGCATATAGCTCACTGACGTCCCTGATCTTGCACATCGCCATTTCCTCCTGCATCCTGCGGTTTCGCACGTTCTGATGGAACGCGCTGATTACCGCGGCAGGGTGGACATCTGGGATGTTGTGCTGCACGCTGCTGAATCTCTGAATGTACTTGCGCAGGGGTTCTCCTTCCTTCTGGGCGAGCAGATGAAGGTCACTCTCTTGGCCATGAGGCTTGTGGCCGCCTGTGAAGGCGCCGACAAACTGATGGCACAGATTGGCCCAAGAGGATATGGAGTTGTCGGGCAAGTGCATGAGCCAGGATCTGACGTTGGGCTTGAGCACCAGGGGGAAGTAGTTGGCAAGGATCTTGTCGTCCCGTCCCCCGGCAGCCTGCACCGCAATGGTGTAGATGCTGAGGAACTCCGACGGATGCGTCTTGCCGTCGCACTTCTCCGGTACGTCTGGCTTGAAGTTCTTCGTGCTGGGCCACTGGACTTGCCGCAGCTCACGAGTGAACGCAGGGCAACCTACCGCGTACGGCAGATCGCCTGGTTCCCCTGGCGCATGCATGTCAACAGAAGGCCCAGCGCGCTTGTCGGATTGACGTCGCACTTCTCTTCGGCGCTCGATGCGAGTACGAGCGTCTTCTTGCTGTCGATCGTGAAGAACTTGGCGCTGACCGCGACGAGCTCGTGGATCCGACGATGCGGTGGAGTCGCTGTCGAGGTGGATCCGGCGAGTCAGCGATCTTGGCCTTCGGGGTGGTGATTGCATGGTTGTTGCACCCCCACCAGTTTCATCGCCACCGGCCTGCGCCTGGCAAACTTGCCGCGGCGGCGACGTGCTCGGCTGCAGCAGAGTGTCACCGTTGGCGTAGCCGATGAGACTCTGAATGGTGGCCCTCCATTCGTCGATCTTGTCCGACGTCGGAGGGTAATCCAGGAGCAGTTGAGCTCGCACCAAAGCTTCTGCCGGAGTGGTGGGTGGCAGTGGCGGACGGCGCGAGGAGCCGGATGTGCTCGGACTTCTAACTATGTTAGAAGGAGCATTATCCCGTCCGGGCGACCGTGTCTCGCTCGTGCTGGCACGTTGGCGTGCATGCTGGTCTTGAGTGCCCCGGGATCCACCAGCTTGATCTTGGCCCAACAAACGTATGGTACTGCGAGTACCATGACGTTGTCGGTCCTGCGCCTCCTGAGATGGGCGCGGAACAAGCGCGGACGTCGAGGTCTGCGCCGCCTTGCCTTTGGGCCTGGCAGCGTCGTGAGCTTCCTCGTCGACGTCCGTCCTTCCGCCGACGTCTACCCCACCACCCGTTTTCTCCGGTGGCGGTGGGATCGACGTGGACGGAACTGCTGCCTCCGAAGCCTTCTTCTTCGGTGGCATGTTGATGAAGAAAATGAAGATCTAGCTCGTGTGAACGCCGGATCAGGTTCACACAATCTCGACGCCCCTACCTGGCGCGCCAAAGATGTCGGGGAAACTGATCCACGAACACCTATGGGGCCGGCAGACCGTGGCCCCTTTCGGTTCGGCGGGGGGCGGAGGTCGCGCGAAGAGCGGATCGAGGCGAAGCACACGAGCAGTTTACCCAGCTTCGGAGCTCTCCAGAGAGATAATACTCCTACTGCTGCTTGTCTGATTGTATTCTGTTGTTGCTCGAGAGAGCTAAGTGTTTTCTGGCTTACCAATGAGTCGAACCTCCTCTACGTTGCGCATGGGCCTCCTTTTATACGCTAAAGGGGTCACCGACAGGTGGCAACGCAGAGAAGGGTAAAAGTGTAAAAAGAGAGGTGGTTGGTACAGCTACCTGTACAGTGCATCCTACCTAACCCTGACGGCAAGGGACAAGGGCATTAAATGCCCGTCTGTGTCGCCTAAACAGTGCAGAAAAGGTACCGTCAGGGACGCCACCACTCGCCATGATGGCAGTCTTGTCATCTCCGCATGTCACCGCGCACCACTGGCTGCACAGCCTTCCGCCACGCGCGTCTGGAAAGGCCCCCAGAGCGACACGTTGGTGGATGTGCTGGAGCGTGGGTACAGGGTGGCCGCCTGCCGCGGCAAGCGCCTTGCCGCGGCTGTTGTCTTGTCGGGTCCGGAAGCTTGTCGCTCACTGGGCCTCGAGATGCCTTGGTTGGTCTTCCCGGCAAGCTCCTCTTGCCGGGGCCTTGTTGCCTTGCCGGGGCGCGTGGCGTGTCGCGGCAAGTTCCTTGGGATGCCTTGGTTGGCCTTCCCGGTAAGCTCCTCTTGCCGGGGCCTTGCCTCCTTGACTTGAATACTTTGTTCTTGAATGGCTCCAAAAGAAACCATGGAGGACCTTGGCGGTCGCTCGGCAAGCCTTGCCGCGGGGCGCTGCAACTGCCCGTGCACAAGTTCGGGGTACTAGGGTACCCCTACTCTAGTACACCGACAGTTGCTCTCTGGAAATATTGGCCGGAGTTAAAATTCGAACCAATATTTTTAGGAGCTCATAGATATTTGTTTTGGCCATTTGGATTAATCCAGTAATAGTTTGCATTGGATATATATTGTTACATATATAAAATATTGTCCAATAATTCCGTTAATTGTTGAGGAGCTCTGGAATATTACAACTAGCTCCTGCAAAAATTGGCAGAAGAAAATAAAATAGTTTAGTATTGTTATTAAATCAAAACAAATGTCAGAAAATAGAAAAGAAAACAAAAATGGAAAAAACACTTACCTGTGCTTACCTGCGGCCTGGCACTGTGCAGCCCAGCCAGCCCACTGGCACAGTGCCAGTCGTCTTTGTCCTCGCGCCAGTCGGCCGGTCGTGTGGCCGACGCGCGCGCACCGCCGTGCCGCCATGCCACCTACCTGCCTAGCCTCCCCCTCGTCGCCCTAGATGTCCTGCACGGCGCCACGCGTCGCCCCAGACCACTCTCACTCTCTCTCTCTCTCCCTCCTCCCCTAGATCTCTCCCTCTCGCCGCGACCGAGCGCAGCCGTCGCCGCAGCTCATCGCCGTCGTAGCTATCGCCTCCCCCTCTCCCTCTGTCAGTGTCCGGAAGCTCCGCGCCATCGTTTGCTACCTCTCCGTTGAGCATGCGCCTCGAGAGGCCCTGGAGCACCGGCATCGCCATCATCTTCATCTCCGGCCGTCGGAGATCGCCATCGCCGCTAGGTCGACCTCAGCGCGTCCCCGGGCACATCGAGCAGCCCTGCGAGTCCTCTGTGAGCTCCTGCTCCGTTGCCCCGTCTCCGTTTCGCCGTTCTCGCGTCGTAGCTCCGATCCCCGCCATGGCCGTAGCACATCGCCGTCGTTCATGTCGCCACCATCGTCCTGGCCACCGCAGTTCACGCCAGCGCACGTCAACGCACTCAGTAGCCTCCCAGCAAGCCAACGCCGCTGCCCGCAGCCCCTGCCGTGCACTGCAACAATGCGCGCGCACCCGGCCAAACTCCGGCCGCCGCCTCGAGCTCATTTTCGGCGAGCTCCGCACCCCCGCACCCTCCCGCTTGCTCCAACCGACACGGACGAGCCCCAACTCCTCGCCCATGGTCTCCGTCGCCCGAATGGTCGCCGGAGGGTGAATCCTGTGCCCCTCCGCGGCGTTCGGCCTCGCTGGCGGCTAAACGCCGGCGAGTTTGCATGAAGTAGGCGCAGTTTACAAACTAGTGAATGATCAAATGAATAGGCTCGACCGGGTTTGACGCCTTGCTGACCCAGATTTGACCCGTGTGGGTCAATGACAAGTGGGGCCCAGCTCTGGTTAACCTTAGTTAAGTTTAGTATTAGTGTTAATTAATCCTTTGTTTAATCCGTGACACTAACATGTGGACCCCACATGTCAGGTTTGACCCAGTCAGCGCTGTTGACTTGCTGATGCAAGCATGATGCAGTTCTGACGTAGTTAATCTTTTCTGGTTTTAAAATAAATCAGAAAAATCTAGAAATTGTTATAAACTTCAAAAATTCATAGAAATTCAACCGTAGCTCATATTGAAATAATTTATATATGAAAAATTATCGAAAAAATTCAATCTATCCATTAATGTGTATGTGTATGAATAAAGTGGATGATTATAAGGTTTGAACATGACTGTATGTGTATATATCTAGGTTGGATATATGAATTTGAAACCATGAAATCCGAGCTTAAAAATGTACCTCCCTTTAAATGAATTAAAAAAGCTAATAATGGAGTCGAATTCCAAAATTCCAATCTTAGGTTTGTAATTCTAGTACTTCAAAGTATATCACGCATGTTCGAAAGTATCATTATCTCATAGTCCAAACTGTGAAACAAATTGATCAACCATGAGTGCGCACACTATTGACCATATATGTCTCAATTACACTTAATTCTCTCAAATATAGATACCTCAGTCTTTATCTGAAGCCCACAACCCCCACAAGCCTTTCTCTCCCTCGGACACGAACACAAGAGCACATTAACCCCCTCTCTATTCTAAGTCCGGACCCCAATATAAGACTCTATCACATTGTATCTCGGGCATGCACACATATCTTCCCCCACTCTCTAGGTCTCCCGGCATCTCTCTTTCCCCAGCACATACACTATACAACAGTGTATCTTCCCCATACACACAAAACGTCGCCCCCAAACGTCTATCTACCTAGTTATGTGGTTCTCGCAAAATCTCCACCATCTCTCTATCTCTCTCTCTCGCATTAATTGATATACACCACAATCACCACCCCCACTACAAACAACCACCCTTTGTCTCCTTGTGCACCAATCCTCTTTCTATCTCTCCCACATGCGGACCTAACCCAGCTCCTTCCCTATATACTTATATGTTGTGACTTTTTCCATAGCTCCCTCGCGTATCATCGTTCTCAATCTTGCACGGTGTTTTCTACACCATCTATTCTAGGTCTCTCATGAATTCTTTATCGCACACATGACGACTCGCTTTCCTTGTGTATCCGTACATAGGCCACTTTCGAACAACATCAACCTTGTCTCCCTATCTATACGCCACTTCCGCACACAAACGTCCCCTCTCTCTTACCCTCTCTTCCTCTCTCTCCCTTGCTCGCTCTCTCCCTCTCTCTCGCTCTCACACCCCTCTCGCACACACACACTCGATGTCTCTTCCAAATAATCCGCTACCCGCCCGCACCCATGCTATCCGCTACTACACATGTCACACAATTCCCCCTTACCTACTAGGTTTAAATCATTAGTGGTCTCTCTTCTCCACATAGAAACACTCCCTCTAACGCACACACACGTGCACAAACACACAAAGGCACGCACAAACACCCATCTATCGGGATCCTTCTTTTAAGACATACACCCTTGCATATTCTCTCCAGATCTAGGTATATATATACCCTCTCTCTTTCTCTAGATCACATGCACACCAGAATTCTTCGTCTCTCTATCTCACACATCTCTCCCCATGTCCGGATGTGTATCTCACACACTCGCTCTCTGATTATGTCTATGTGTCTCCATGTTACACAACACAAAGCCCCATGCACATGTCTCTCTCTATCCTCCACACACACAGAGACAAACAAATAATCTCTCATCATTGCCTCGGTATCTACATATCACACACACATGCACTATCTCTCTCTCACACACACGCTCAACCAAGGTTTTCTCGTCAATAACTTAACATCTATCATCAACAATCGTGCAAGTACGATGAACACCAGATGTGAAAAAGAATAAATCTACATGTCCATAGACCACCTAGTATAACTACTAGGACTAGAGCGAGCCGAAAGCGCCCTGCCGTCACCCCCTCCTTATCAGCAACGGGAAAATCGTTGTTTTACATAGTCGGGACGTCATCGTGCTAAGGACCCACATGCTCATCCATTGAATAGAACATAGATCCAAGTTTATTGAAACAAGTATCGATAATACGTTTGTATCTCCATACTTATATCTCTTATTATAAAAAAACCGAGTTGGTGATGATGGTATGCCCGCCATCTTGCAATATAGACCGTCTGATCTATATATGACAGATAGAAAGCAAACTTTGGCAAATTTGCAAAAAGAAACCTGCACCTCTATCCACATTTGCAGATAAGGCCTTCCCTCGTTCATCCTTATCCTGCCCTCTCTGGGAAGCTGAAATTCGTGCTAGTGTGAGATACAATCTAGGTAATCATCGAGTCAAAAGCAAGAGCAAGAACTACGACTCTTATGATGATAAGAAAACGAAGAAATTCTTCAGGAAGAAGGACAACTCCACGTCATAATCTTCGTCAATATTCTCATCAAGAAATCCTTCCAAGTCCTCCTCCAACTACAAGAATACCTCTCGCAAGGCCAAGGCATTGCGAGGAAATTGATTCTGATGAAGAAGAATTGTCAGTTTCCGAAGAAGAAGAAGAATTCGATGAAGATTCCGACTCGGGCATGGCTAGCATGGCATGTGCCTCCTCTTCTATGACAAACTTCTTTGGGAATCCTTCAAGCGACAACAAATCTCCTGCCTACTGCTTTATGGCCAAAACTTAAAAAGAGAAGGTATCCTCGAAACATCATAAGGTTCTCTCCAGTGATCAATATTCTTCTAATGAGGATGACCACGTTGAGTTGATCAAAATTACTAATATTCAACAAAATTCTCTTTGGAAAATTGAGAAAACCCTCAGGAAAGCTGAAGGGTTGTTGGTTCAGGAGATGGAGAAAAACCAGTCGCTGACCGAAGAGTACTCCACTCTCAAGTCATGAATGGATGAACTCTCAACTCCTCATGATTTTCTCTCAGCAGACCCTGAAAGATTGACCTATGATTACCTGAAAAGGAAATAGGAACACGAGGCGCTGGGAGAGCCTCATGAATATTTGATGAAATAAAATTCTCTTGTCACCCAACAACTTAAGGAGAAACCTGAAGTGTTTGAGCTACCATGTTTAAAATGCCTTGAACGAACTAATATAGAATCAAATGTTGAATCATCTGTGAAGGCTAATCCCTCTACTGAGGAAAATGGTTCTATTTTCTGATGAAAATGCTGGGTTAAAGGATCTTCTTCAGACAGGAATGTTCAAATCTCTCAAAGGGCATCAAACCCTATGTGATGTGTTGAAGAAACCTATCCTCACTACAAAAAAATACACTTCCGTGATGATACGTGTTTGTCACAGTAGGTCGTGTTTTTTTGTCATGCATGTACATCCATGACGATTTTATGACAGAATCAAGATAGTCATACCTATGTTGTCGTATAAGTGTTCCATGACATTACCAAAATTATCATCACGGAAGTGTCCACTTCCATGACGATAAATCACGCATCACATAAGTGCTTTCGTCAAGGGTGGCCGACACATGGCATCCACCGTAACGGAACGCCGTTAAGCTATCGGTTCGGGTTTTGGATCCAATAAACCGTTAACAGCCCTGACCAATGGGGATTTTCCACGTGTCAAATCATCATTGGCTGGAGGAAACACGTGTCGGCTCATCGTTGGGGTAGATGTCATCCACTCATTGGACAGAAGGCGCCTATGATACGTCGACACATGGCACGGCCCAGCAGTGGCCCATTCCTGTGAAAAGGCTGACCCGTTTAACTTGGTCAAAAGCTGGCGGGCTGGCCCATGGAAAGCCTGTCAATGGCTTGTTCGCATATAGCTTACAGCCCGCTAACCCAAGGCCCGTTATGCCCTATCCGAATTAGGCCCAGTAGCGTCATCTGGGCCATCCAATATGATTCCAGCCCATGTTCCCTTCTGGCCCATGTATGGCCCATGACGTCTTTCGGCCCATCAGGCCCTTTGTAACTCTTGGCTCATTAACGGCCCATGGTGAAACTGGCCCGTAATGAACAGTGTATCACTTTACACCCATTAATGGCCCATGGTGAAATAGGCCCGTAATGAACAGTGTATCACTTTATACCCATTAACGGCCCGTTATTCCGCTGGGCCGTTTCCAGCCCAAGTTAACTTTCGGCCTTCAGAGGGCCAATTTTTCTTGGGCTCATTTGCAGCATTTGGTTACTTACGGCCCGTTACTGTGGGGACTCCGACTCATAAGTCGAGATCACCGAATGCATGTGTACAGTGATCCCAGAGATCAATGCTCACTAAACACACAGAAGCTGAATAACAAGAGTCTTACATCCTTACATACCGTTTTACACAAGTAGGACCATTATGGTCAAGTCTTGAGTGTATCATCGCAGCGGAAATCTTCAATAACAACTTGGACCCATGCCATCTGCCTTAACCCTATAGGCATTCTGACTGGGAAGCGTCCTAGCTCGCATGTTCCTCACCAAGATACTCTTCATTATATTTTGTTCTTTCATGCCTGGCCAATAAAATAACCAGTGGCAAGCCAATGAGTACTTTGAATGTACTCGCAAGCAACCCATGTTTTGGTTCAAGATACAACAATGCATGATATAGGTAAATTTTTGTAGAAAGCTAGTTTTGAGTGCAATGACATGTTCAACAACTTGTAAGACATGCATCAGGAGAATTCAAGTAACCATGAGGACATGTTACAGATATTAACATAAATAGAGTGGGCATAAACCCAACTCAATCATGTCAAGTCCTTTGACTTAACCCAAGTAGATTTTCCCACTTATCCAAACACACACACTTGTTTGTAAACATGTGGACGTAGCCCAAGAGCGGTTACCCAACTGTCCTTGACCGTGGACACGGCTATTCGAATAGTTTTACACTCTGCTGAGGTTGCACACTTTACCCACAAGATCCGGGGAACTTCCATGTCATCCACGACCCGCGATACCTCAAGTACCCGGGGTAAGCACCCGATCACTATCTCTCCCTAGACGACACTAACAAGGAGTCCACTCGTTGTTCCGTATCCTCATGATGTAAATCACATGAGACTCACTCGAGATCGTAACATCCGAGAGGGGACACAATGGTGTATCAGGTGCCCTCTGAAAATAGTCATGGCCGCCCTACCTGGCACGACCCCGTCCCGAGAGAGAGAACCAACTCTCCCCCGTCACTAGTAATGCGGGCTCAAAGCTAGTATCGGCCTAGGTAATCAATAATGCCCTTTCCCATACAAGGGTAGATTGGTTGCGCATGTAAGGTTGGAATAACGGTCGCAACTTAAACCAATCCGTTTTCAAAACAACACACACTTGCCTCGGTACACCACTTCGTCATCAAGTGGATAACCAACTCATCATCTCCCCCGGGCATAAGTAGCACCCGACGGGGTTTTTGAAAAGTCTTTTGAAAATACTTTTTCTCCATCACCATGCATATTCCCGTCCCTTTTTGCATAGCACTACTTTAGCATCCTATCTACCCCCACCGGCATAACCCTAATAAGAAGGTAGGGTCATGCACAATGCAAGTATCAACGAGGAAGTACGATGGCAAACCATCAAAGTGGTTACCACCTCATCATGATTACGTTGCAACAACAATATGGTGCTATATGACATGCATAAAAAGGGTTTCATAGACATGATCAAAGGGCTTCTTGCCTAATTTAACAAAGTCTTCGAGGTCTTCAAATATCTCTGGTCCAACTCCAAGCATTTCGTCTACTTCGTCAACTATCGTCGAAAACAACCATAATAAGCAACACGACAAGGCAAAAATAAAAGTGCTCTAAAAATGTGAGTTGGACTTTTCTAGGATACCTTTGGTCATATGAGGAATGACCAAGGAGATTTCATTGGAAGTGGATCAATGGATATTTCTAAATATTTCGATATGATGGAATCAAGGGGTTTATGGATTTGCAAGAAGTTTACAGAAGAACTATTTGAAAAAATGATCAAATGCATCCATTTAACAAGGAATGATCTTAGAAGCATGTAGGAGTTGGTTTCACTGGATTTGGAGTTCAAATGAATTTCCTATGAATTTGCAAAGTTGGCTAATATGAAGAAATGGCTCATTATATTTTGTGGCACATAAAGTATTATGAAAAATGTTGAAAAACTAAGTTATGAACTTAGAAGTGTCAAGGATTTCGAATCATGGCATTTGGATCAATTTTGAGCTCTCTGTGATTTTCTAAATTCATCACAGAATTGGAAAATGGGGTTTTATTGGATTTTTGTGAAGAGAGGTGTTCTGGAAAAATTTTCATGCTGCACCAACAGGTAGAGCATGATTTATGGAGTTACCAGAAATTTGAATCATTCAATTTGGAGTTAATATGAATATTTGGGAGATTTTACATTATGGAAAAAGAAAAAGACAAAGGAAGGGGGGTTATACCTATACCGTGCACTGAGCGCAGCATAGCGCCACAGCGCACTGGGCCGGCCCAGCTGCACGGCCACGCGGCTAAGGAGGGCCACACCGACGGCGTATTTAGGATAGTACGCTTCCCTGCAGGGAAGGCGGTTCTCGTGGATCCCGCCTCCACTTAACTCGAGCGGGCCCGGCTGGACACGTCGGCAGAGGCTAACCGGTGGGGTCGCCGGTCCACCGGCCGGCCTTCTTCTTCCACGCGCGGCCTCCCGAGCCGCAGGAACAGATGGGGCGAGGCCGAGCTCGTCCTCGACGACCAGGGGCGCTGTTGCGGGTGCCCGGCGCACCGGCAAGCTTGGGGGACTGTGCTGCGCCCGCTCCCCCCTATCAGCACATCCATTAGAGGACGAAGCCGAGTGGGGCCACGGCCACGGCGGACGGTGCTCGGGCGAGATTCGGGCAGGGCAGGGCAAACACGGGGAGGAGCGCCTGGTGCGCGGGGGAGGCTCCTTGGTGCCGTGGGTGTCCTCTCGAGCGTTCAGTGGGAGCGGGGAAGCAATGGGGTCCTGGGTTGGTCCGGGGGCACGGCGGCGGCGACCCGTCCTTGGAGGGGCAGGAGAGCACGTGGGGGAGTGGGGGGGGGTGTCCGAGAGGTGCACGGGAGAGAGGAGGTTTGAACCAAGGCGAGAGAGAGGGTCGGGGTGGCTTAAAATGGGCGAGGTCGCGGTGCACCATGGGCAGCGTCCATGGACGTGCTCAAGTGAGCTCGTGGAGGGATAAGGAGGGCGAGGGAGGAAGGGGCCGACAATGTTGCGTGTCGTGGACGCCGAGGCGGCCTCGGGGGACATGATTCCGGTGCCTATGGTCGACGGGAGGCCTTGGAATGGGCGTGCTACAGTGCCGGAGAGCACTGTAGCGTGCTCCAGAGCGCGAGCTCTGCATGCCATGGCATTGTTTATGTGCCAGGGGCGTGTCCACTAGTGTCTGGGGCTTTGTGGGGTGAGTAAACAAAGGGTAGGTGGCCTTGGATGCCCTGGTGAACCACTAGGAGAGGAGAGGGGTTGAGGTAGAGAGAGAAAGGGCTGTCCAGAGAGGTAAATGGGGGTGTTCCACCCATCAATCATTGAGCAATGGCCAGGGTAAAGTTACTGGAGGTAGAAGATGGTCAGGAGCAGCTGTGGTACAAGGTTGAGCCCATGGAGATTAGTTGAAGAGGTCAAAGATGGCATTTTGGTAAAGTGGCAGAAGGTGTTTGATATTGGTTTGGGCAAGTATATGATCTCAATTTGTCATGAGACTCCACAGGCTGAAATGGCACATATAATTAGGTCCTTGAACCAATTTTGAGCTCATTTGGGAAAAGTTGCCAATGCAACTTTTGTAAACCCTAGAAATGAGCATAAATGAACTTGTGTAGATCTAGTTGAGCAAATCACTTACCCTTGCTGCACCACTTGGTTTAGTGGCCTCATTTGGTCATTTGAACATGCTCACAAAAGTTGGGGTCAAGGAGAGAAATTTGGTAGTACAAAGTTGTTCAAATTTTATTCTGGTCAGAGAGGGGTTTGGGGCATTTTGGTGAATCAAAGTGATCTTAATTGAGATGAGGCTTTGCAAGGTGATCACAATATGCATTAGTGACTTGCTAGATTTTCCTTGGATTTTTATGAAAATATTTCTTGTAGAAATATTTCAAATCCTTGAAATGGGCAGAAATGGTTTTGGTAGGTTTTGTCCAATAGTTTGAACATGACCATGTGTTGAAACTCTTATATATGGAAAATATATGTTCACTGAGTTTCCCTGATTTTTGTCAAGTATTTTTGAAACAATAAAATAATTTTTCCCTATTAAAGACCATTTCTCGCCTTAAGAAAAAGCTTTTAAATAAAATAGGAAAATAACTTTTAAAATTATATTTTTGTGGTTTATGGGAGTCCTATACCTAATAGGTTTCAAATATACCTTTTGAAAGATTTTTCACACCTCAAATCAAGTACTTGCAGTGCAAATCTCAATTCAGGGGTTTTTGGAAAACTATTTTTTTGAAAATACCATTTGGCCAAATTATTTTTGTAAGAAAATACTATACTGTTCTATACACATGGTATGGTCATTGGGCAGAAGTTTGGAGCAAGGGGATGAAGTATAAGAGTTGGAGGATCTATTTGATTTTTAGAGCACTTGCAAACATCAAACAGAAAACTTGATCAAGCATAGTCCAAATCACTCAAAAGTTTTTGTCAAACCATATTTTAGCATGACTAATAGCTTAAGCGTAGTGGCATGAAAAACAGGGTGCGATAGACCTACCCCCCTTACAAGAATCTCGTCCCCGAGATTCCCAAACTAGGCGTGGAAAGGAATACGGAAACTTAGCTATGGGGTAGTCTTTATGTCCTCATACTGCTTGTGCTCCCGAGTGGTGCTCCATTGAACTTGGAGTACTTGATGGTGTGGCTTCGTGTATGACGTTCTGCTTGATCCAGATTGCAATTGGGGTCTCTCGCATAGGTCATATTGGGCTGGAGGTCGATGGCTCGGTGATCGATGTCCTTGTAGAGACTGGACTAGTTAGGAAGTTGGAAACATTTTCGGAGTGGTGTCATGTGGAAAAAAATGTTGTGCACAGTGGGTGACTCAGGTGGTAACTCTAGATGGTAGCTGTCTATTCTTCTTCTTGCAGTGATCTTGGAGAGGGGCGATAAATCTTGGTGTAAGCTTCCCTTTGACATGGAAATGCTTGGTTCCTTTGAGATAAGTGGCTTGCAGATACACCTGGTCTTCGACGAGAAAGTTCACTCCTTGACGATGGTGGTTGGCATAGTTCTTCCTCCTTGGCATGGCGGTCTTCAGATGTTTCCTAACAAGATGAACGATTCTTCTTCCATCTTCAGTTAGACGAGTAGGTCACCAAGTAAAAGTGACAACCAACGTGACCAAGTACTCCATGAAGTTTCTGTTCATGGGGTACATAAGGTAGGCTGGGGCATTGGTGGTGGTAACGGTTGAGTGTGGGACAAGGTGTTCTTGACCTAGATTCAAGACCCCAAGGTCATGATCCAACCGGGTTGTGGCTTCGTAGGGCTTAAGGGTTTCAAGGATCCTAGTGTGCAGGTGAACGTTTATTATCTTATTTCAAGCACAGTTTCTGAGATGCCAATTGTTCTATCTAGTCCTTTAAACAAATCACATCATATCACCGATAGCATCATTTCGTATAGGTCAACTCCAATCATCACTCATGTGATTCATATCCTCATGGCTCCCGAGAGGAGGTCTAACAAAATCATATATGTCTATGATCCCCAAACTCATATGTATGGCTACCCCTAAAAATCCATGGGTAGAGCATACAAGCTTCCAAGTTGGAATAAAACACGACAATCCAAGTGCTCATCCTATTCTTCCAAGGTCCATGTTAGTGCATCACTATCCTAAGGAAACATGTCGTAAGTCACTCCAAGATCTTGTTTCCTTCCTATGAATCAACTCCAACAACCCGTTAACTTCCATCAATCACTACATAATCCATTTATTCTACAAACCCAATGTTTATGGTGTTCCACATGATCTCCTAAAGTCCTATAATCTCCAAATACATGAAAGGGTTATCTCTACTATAGTCAGTCCACCAATTTCCATTATAGGGGTCAAGTAACTTCCAACGTCAAGCTTATACAGATCCCTAAATCAACTCCGACAATTAATCCAATCTCCTAGTTTATTTTCCTCCAAGAAACATGGTATCATGATCGAGATCATCAGTCTAAATCCAATTTACTCCGAACCATGCAGACTCACTTAGCATCTATACTCCACTAGGATCACCTATGTAAATCCAAATCTCATGTCCAACGAGAATTTCTACATGTTTCCCTCAAGTTATTATCGTAATGTTAACTATATCCTATCATAATCATCTATTCAAGTCAAATCCTTGCACCTCCAAGAATCTCAGCTTGTGATCATAATTCTTGTACTAAATCCAATTTACTCAGGGGTAATGATAGCTACGCTTCTCTATTAACATGATCCCACCAAGTTCACCATGAAAGCCTTATAATCCACCAAAGAGTCTCAGTTAGTTCATCAAGGTCACTGATATAAACTCATCAAGTCATTTGTTCCCTATTCTTATATCCTTAGATTGGTCCTGCCTATGGCATCGTCAGTTCTGGTGCTATCTTAGGAAGATAATGTGCTCGTTCACTATGCCCATTAGTTCCATAATGAACCTAGTGATAAGCAAGGCTTACTGCAGCTTAACTTGTTCTCTTCTGATTCCGTAGGTTAAGCTCATGGTTAAGGTTTCGAGCTGGGGTATCTCGTGAAGTCTTGTAGGATCTAGGGATAGGGTTCTAGTCTTGAGGTGTAAACATACGGGGTTGTACTTCAGTGCTTGTTGGTCTCCGAGGTGGAATCCTTGGTGCATATTGTCTTGCTTGTCTTCAGTTGAGGAGAGAGATGAGAGGGAAAAGTAGCATAGAGGAGGGGAATGCCTAAAGGGGGTTCTATAGTGCAAGTGCAAACAAACAAGTGCCGACGGGGCCAAACACCAGCATTAAGATAAGGAAGGTGATATAGTCGCGTACTTATTGCCTAGGGCAAAAGGGCGACTGATACCATAACACAAACAAATAAAAACAAGCAACACACAATCATGGTCCTATTTGAAACATCATATGGACTCGACTGCGCATAGGGGGTACACGACTCATCCTACCCTAGGGGTTCTCGGATTCAGTAGTCGTGCCTTGCTCCGTGCCTCGTGCAGTCTTCTGGGTTTTCCTCAGGTGTCGCTATGTCTCTTGTAGTTGTTAGATGAAACAATCCGGGTTGAGCGTGAAGACTCTTCAACAACTTCTCGCCTTTTGAAGTGATGGGGTGAAGGTGGCTCCTCGTAGCTGGCATTGACTTGGTCTTCTTAATCATGACGATCCCTTTTGCCTTCTAAGGCGTTGACAGTACCCGGTAGGCAATCCTTTATGCGATGATATTGACAAGGCATAGTAGAGGTCCAACCTGCCGGACACACTGTTGCCAGTATCATCACCGAGAGCGGGGGATGTCGAGAACCGTTTTTCCTGCTCACTATAGTGACGCGGACTAAATGGCGAGGTTCTCAACCACCGGTGGTTGCGGACACAACAATGATAAGGATAGTGTTGCTCTACTAGCGATGTATATCACGACCTTGCATATCTTACACCCTGGTCGCCATATGAAAAGGTTGCATCCTCCTGGGGCAGTGTCAAGGGTGTCACCATCTTCCGAGTCTTGGTTTCCTCAATCCTTGAGATAAGTCTTCTGTCTTGTCGTGGTGTCGCCAAACTTTTGTTCGGAAGATATGGGTGAACATTTGGCAAGGTGTCTTCCTTCTAGATTATGCACGAGGATTACAAGGAATCCTGTGGTCAGGCGCATAAGGATTCTAGCAACCATTTAAAATTTTGAAGGGGAAGAGATCAATAAGGAAAGTATATCTTAGTTTTCAAAAAAACTGAGAAGGGGAAGAGAAGTATAGGTAGTTTTTTTTTGCAAATTAGTAATATTTTTGAAAATAGTCCTACCCTAACTAACGACCATGCTAACTAAGGCTTCCTACTATCAGGATGGCTCTGATACCAGCTCTGTGGGGACCCCGACTCATAAGTCGAGATCACTGAATGCACGTGTACAATGATCCCAGAGATCAATGCTCACTGAACACACAGAAGCTAAATAAAAGAGTCTTACATCCATACATACCGTTTTACACAAGTAGGACCATTATGGTCAAGTCTTGAGTGTATCATCGCAGTGGAAATCTTCAATAACAACTTGGACCCATGCCATCTGCCTTAACCCTACAGGCATTCTGACTGGGAAGCGTCCTAGCTCGCATGTTCGTCACCAAGGTACTCTTCATTATATCCTGTTCTTTCATGTCTGGCCAATAAAATAACCAGTGGCAAGCCAATGAGTACTTTGAATGTACTCGCAAGCAACCCATGTTTTGGTTCAAGATACAACAATGCATGATATAGGTAAATTTTTGCAGAAAGCTAGTTTTGAGTGCAACGACATGTTTAACAACTTGTAAGACATGCATCAGGAGAATTCAAGTAACCATGAGGACAGGTTACAGATATCAACATAAATACAGTGGGCATCAACCCAACTCAATCATGTCAAGTCCTTTGACTTGACCCAAGTAGATTTTCCCACTTATCGAAACACACACACTGGTTTGTAAACATGTGGACGTAGCCCAAGAGCGGTTATGCAACTGTCCTTAACCGTGGACACAGCTATTCGAATAGTTTTACACTCTGCAGAGGTTGCAGACTTTACCCACAAGATCCGGGGAACTTCCGTGTCATCCACGACCCGTGATACATCAAGTACCCAGGGTAAGCACCCGATCACTATCTTTCCCTAGACGACACTAACAAGGAGTCCACTCGTTGTTCCGTATCCTCACGATGTAAATCATACGAGACTCACTCGAGATTGTAACATCCGAGAGGGGACACACGGGTGTATCCGGCGCCCTGTGAAAACAGTCATGGCCGCCCTACCTGGCACGACCCCGTCCCGAGAGAGAGCACCAACTCTCCCCCGTCACTAGTAATGTGGGCTCCAAGCTAGTATCGGCCTAGGTAATCAATAATGGCCTTTCCCATACAAGGGTAGGGTGGTTGCGCATGTAAGGTTGGAATAACGGTCGCAACTTAAACAAATCCGTTTTGAAAACAACACACACTTGCCTCGGTACACCCCTTCGTCATCAAGTGGCTACCCAACTCATCATCTCCCCCGGGCATAAGTGGCACCCGATGGGGTTTTCGAAAAGTCTTTTCAAAATACTTTATCTCCATCACCATGCACATTCCCGTCCCTTTTTGCGTAGCACTACTTTAGCATCCTATGTACCACCACCGGCATAACCCTCATAAGAAGGTAGGGTCATGCAGAATGCAAGTATCAACGAGGAAGTACGGTGGCAAACCATCAAAGTGGTTACCACCTCATCATGATTTCGTTGCAACAACAATATGGTGCTATATGACATGCATTAAAAGGGTTTCATAGACATGGTCAAAGGGTTGCTTGCTTGTTTTAACAAAGTCTTAGAGGTCTTCAAATATCTCTGGTCCAACTCCGAGCATTTCGTCTACTTCGTCAACTATCGTCGAAAACAACCGTAATAAGCAACACAACAAGGCAAAAATAAAAGTGCTCTAAAAATGTGAGTTGGACTTTTCTAGGATACCTCTGGTCATATGAGGAATGACCAAGGTGATTTCATTGGAAGTGGATCAATGGATATTTCCGAACATTTAGATATGATGGAATCAAGGGGTTTATGGATTTGCAAGAAGTGTACAAAAGAACTATTTGAAAAAATTATCAAAGGCATCCATTTAACAAGGAATAATCTTAGAAGCATCTAGGAGTTGGTTTCACTGGATTTGGAGTTCAAATGAATTTCCAATGAATTTGCAAAGTTGGCTAATATGAAGAAATGGCTCATTATATTGTGTGGAACATAAAGTATTAGGAAAAATGTTGAAAAACTAAGTTATGAACTTAGAAGTATCAAGGATTTTGAATCATGGCATTTGGATCAATTTTGAGCTCTCTGTGATTTTCTAAATTCATCACAGAATTGGAAAATGGGGTTTTATTGGATTTTTGTGAAGAGAGGTGTTCTGGAAAAATGTTCATGCTGCACCAACAGGTAGAGCATGATTTATGGAGTTACCAGAAATTTGAATCATTCAATTTGGAGTTAATATGAATATTTGGCAGATTTTACAAATTTCCGGAAAAAGAAAAAGACAAAGGAAGGGGGGTTATACCTATACCGTCCAGTGAGCGCAGCATAGCACCGCAGCGCACTGGGCCGGCCCAACTGCACAGCCACGCGGCTAAGGAGGGCCACGCTACCGACGTATTTACGGTAGTACGCTTCCCTTCCAGGAAGGCGGTTCCCGCGGATCCCGCCTCCACTTAACCCGAGCGGGCCCGGCTGGACACGTCGGCAGAGGCTGAACGGTGGGGTCGCCGGTCCACCGGCCGGCCTTCTTCTTCCTCGCGGGGCCTCCCAAGCCACAAGAACAGATGGGGCGAGGCCGAGCTCATCCTCGACGACCAGGGGCGCTGCTGTGGGTGCCCGGCGCACCATCGAGCTCGGGGACTGCGCGGTGCCCGCTCCCCCCTGTCAGCACGTCCATTAGAGGACGAAGCCGAGTGGGGCCACGACCACGGAGGACGGTGCTCGGGCGAGATTGGGGCAGGGCAGGGCAAGCATGGGGAGGAGGGCCTGGTGCGTGGGGGAGGCTCCTTGGTGCCTCGGGTGTCCTCTCGAGCGTTCCGTAGGAGCGGGGAAGCAATGGTGGCCTGGGTTGGTCCGGGGGCACGGCGGCGGCGACCCGGCCTTGGAGGGGCAGGAGAGCACGTGGGGGAGAGAGGGGGTGTCCGAGAGGTGCACAGGAGAGAGGAGGTTCGAACCGAGGCGAGAGAGAGGGTCGGGGTGGCTTAAAATGGGTGAGGCCGCGGTGCACCATGGGCAGCATCCATGGACGTGCTCGAGTGAGCTCGTGGAGGGATAAGGAGGGCGAGGGAGGAAGGGGCCGACAGTGTTGCGTGTCATGGATGCCGAGGCGGCCTCGGGGGACACGATTCCGGCGCCCAAGGTCGACGGCAGGCCTTGGAATGGGCGTGCTACAGTGCCGGAGAGCACTGTAGCGTGCTCCAGAGCGCGAGCTCTACATGCCATGGCATTGTTTATGTGCCAGGGGCGTGTCCACTAGTGTCTGGGGATTTGTGGGGTGAGTAAACAAAGGGTAGGTGGCCTTGGATGCCCTGGTGAACCACTAGGAGAGGAGAGAGGTTGAGGTAGAGAGAGAAAAGGGCTGTCCAGAGAGGTAAATGGGGGTGTTCCACCCATCAATCATTGAGCAATGGCCAGGGTAAAGTTACTGGAGGTAGAAGAGGGTCAGGAGCAGCTGTGGTACAAGGTTGAGCCCATGGAGATTAGTGGAAGAGGTCAAAGATGGCATTTTGGTAAAGTGACAGAAGGTGTTTGATATTGATTTGGGCAAGTAGATGATCTCCATTTGTCATGAGACTCCACAGGGTGAAATGGCACATATAATTAGGTCCTTCAACCAATTTTGAGCTCATTTGGGCAAAGTTGCCAATGCAACTTTTGTAAACCCTAGAAATTAGCAGAAATGAACTTGTGTAGATCTAGTTGAGAAAATCACTTCCCCTTGATGCACCACTTGGTGTAGTGGCCTAATGTGGTCATTTGAACATGCTCACAAAAGTTGGGGTCAAGGAGAAAAATTTGGTAGTACAAAGTTGTTCAAATTTGATTCTGGTCAAAGAGGGTTTTGGGGCATTTTGGTGAATCAAAGTGACCTTAATTGACATGAGGCTTTGCAAGGTGATCACAATATGCATTAGTGACTTGATAGATTTTCCTTGGATTTTTATGAAAATATTTCTTGTAGAAATATTACAAATCCTTGAAATGGGCAAAAATGGTTTTGGGAGGTTTTGTCCAATATTTTGAACATGACCATGTGTTGAAACTCTTATATATGGAAAATATATATCCACTGAGTTTCCCTGATTTTTGTCAAATATTTTTGAAACAATAAAATAATTTTTCCCTATTAAAGACCATTTCTCGCCTTAAGAAAACTCCTTTCAATAAAATAGGAAAATAACTTTTAAAATTATATTTTTGTGGTTTATGGGAGTCCTATACCTAATAGGTTTCAAATATACCTTTTGAAAGGTTTTTCACACCTCAAATCAAGTACTTGCAGTGCAAATCTCAATTCAGGCGTTTTTAGAAAATATTTTTTTGAAAACACCATTTGGCCAAATTATTTTTGTAAGAAAATACTATACTGTTCTATACACATGGTATGGTCATTGGGCAGAAGTTTGGAGAAAGGGGATGAAGTATAAGAGTTGGAGGATTTAGAGCACTTGCAAACATCAAACAGAAAACTAGGGCTGTGTTCGGTAGCCCTCCACTCCTCCATTCAGGAGCGGAGCGGGTGGAGTACCATATTAGCAGCTCCTCAAATTAACACTGCATGTTGCTCCGCTCCGGAGCGGAGTTGGAGAGCGGGAGGGAGTCCGAACAGGCCCTAGATCAAGCATAGTCCAAATCACTCAAAAGTTTTTGTCAAACCATATTTTAGAATGACTAATAGCTTAAGCGTAGTGGCATGAAAAACAGGGTGTGACAGTTACTGTCATTTTCTGCTTGTGGGCCAAATTCAGCCCGTTGTTACAGTCGGCCCGCCTGTGGACCGTTAATCTGTTGGGCCATTTTCATAGCATCACCAAATACGGCCTATTAATGACCCGTTATGGTCAGCCCATAAAACGTACAATTTCCATTAAAGGCCCGTCTACGGCCCATTAAAGGCCCGTACAAGACCCATAAATGAGTCGGCCCTTACAAGGCCCATGGATCCTACGAGACGTAGAAGGCTCATGGATCCTACGAGACGTAGAAGGCCCATGGATCCTACGAGACGTTGAAGGCCCATGGATCCGACGGCCCGTACATGGCCCATGGATCGTACGGCCCGTGAAGGACCATGGTCGGGCGAGTTGGCCCCCGTTTGAATGATATAGCATATTCAAAGAATTATCCTACTCAATACTATCACCTCTAAAAAGCATACACTATACAACAAAGAGATCCAGACATAGAAAGGTAGAATAATCCTACACTATACAATAAAGAAATTACAGCCGATTATACCCAGTGGGCATTATGGTTCGGCACAGGTGATAATAAAGCATACACAAACAACAAATTACATACACTGGGCAAATACAACTCATACATCATGGACGCGCATCAACTTAACTCCATTTGAACTATAATCTCTTCAAATAATAGGATTGGCCGGATTCAGATAGCACAAATTTTAGTCTGCAAAATCTCCAATTCCTTCATGGTTACCTCAGTGTCTTGTTTCATTTTTTTGACTCCTCCATCTAATACCTGCATGTCTAGTCTCAACTTGTTGATTATACGTTGACAATCATGTACATGTTGTCTTACCACCTCTAGTTGATGCTCGAGAACATCAGCACATTCCAATTCCAATCCATAATCATTCGGTAATGGCCATGCCGCACTTCTCGCAGATCTTTGTGTTGATGTCACTTCATCCTGAAATGTTTCTGTAAGTACACATGACTAGGGCAAAAATATAGTTACAACAGTGAAGCGAGCAAGACACTATTTTGTACTACATGGCAAAACAGGACTAACAATAATGTTACACGTCACTTTAAAAAAATGCTACACGTCATGAAGCATAAGCAGGTGATATTTTAAAAATTATAAAAAAGATAGTCTGTGCAACCTGCATACAGAAATCCCTCTTAGCTCACCAGAGGAGCATGATGTTTGGGCCCAATCGAAAACACAGACAAGTTACAAATTTAGACAGCACGTTGCGTATAAGTAAGCAAGCAGTTGGCCATTTTGTACCTCAATTAAAGTCATAGAGAGAATAATGAATAGCAGAGGGTTTCATACAAACATACTACAGCAGGCAAAACTATGCAATCATTAGCGTAGTATAAACTAATTGTGAGACTCATGCAATAATTGTTGGTTAATAGACTTCAAAGCTTCAGGCACACTTCAGCGGAGTAATTAAATGGTAGGCCTTTAATTATATCAACTAATAGTTATACAAATACCAAACATCAGGCATGATTATTTGGGCATCTCATTAACTGAGGACAAATAAAGCAATTGAAAAGAGCAAATTAACTATGCCTGAAAGAAACAAGGAATTGAACTGTTGAGTTGCATATAGTGACTTACCTTAGCAGGTTGAAGAGGCTCAGGCAGCTCCTACTTCTCTTGCAAGGCTCCTTCCTAACATCTTGTACTTGGAAATCCTCAATCTTATCTTCATTGCACCCCCTCTGCAAGGTGACACAAACTAGTTACCCGTCTCCTTGCAAGATAAATATGCATACTTTCCAGTCTGTGAACAGAAAAGGATGAGAT
This sequence comes from Triticum dicoccoides, assembly GCF_002162155.2. NCBI lineage: Eukaryota > Viridiplantae > Streptophyta > Magnoliopsida > Poales > Poaceae > Triticum > Triticum dicoccoides. The sequence continues at coordinate 342,731,884 of NC_041383.1, read as the reverse complement.
TGTAACAGAACAACACCACATAATGAAACATGCTGCATCTCTTGCACTTGCACGCAATGAAATGAGCATTTACTATGTCTGCACTATGTAAAAACTAGGCATACCTTTGAACTGGATCTCCAGGTACTCTTGGAGAGCCTAATGTAGTGTACAGCCAACCCTTTATGTCACCTATGAGTTAGACAAGGCCCCACTACAGCAACCCTTAGTGTTTAAATCGTTGACAAGCTCTGTTAGAGTGTGAGGTCAAGAACAACAAGTAATCAAAGCAAACAGTCCTAGTATGGCTGGCTGATGCAAACAAGCAGTTGAACAAATGTGTGAGCAAATCTTACATATCAAGAAAAGAAGCAAAGAAGGAGGCTTAAAGACCATCACTTGACTAACCAGATTTGAGGGGCATTTAAACATCATGTGCAACGTATGAACTAACATAAACATTGCATATTCCAGATTCTACAATGGAAAGCACATGTATTAGGTTATGCCATGTATGATGATTCCTAAATGTACAAATAGCTGGCAGGAGTGATTCATCATTGCACGTACAATTGAATTGCAGGTTAAGGGCCTGTTTGATTCCGCCTTTTCAGGGAATATTGTCAAAATAAGCCATAAAAGATGTAAAGAAGTCATTTTTGAGTTATGGGCTTGGGCTTAACTAATTTCGCTTTGGAGGGGGGGTGTTTCGGGTAGAACCTCACTAAAAATTGAATGGAAGGGGAATAGTGAAATGACTCTGTTGTCTGCCTATATTACACTCAAAATACAACTGCTGACGCCCGTGTCACACCTGACCCTCAAGTAAAAATAAACACGCAAGCATTCATTGCCCCGCCCGCTTGCATCTCCTCTCCCCTTTCCCTCTACCTCGATCCCCTGCCTGCAGCACTAGGGTTCCTCCAGCGAGCCGTCGCCACTGGTCCCATCTGGCCTGGTCCTCAATGATGCTATTTCCATCTAGGCTACATGGCCAGCGGGTAGGGGCAAATCTCCCTGGCTGCTCCTCCCTCTGGCGCCGCCCCTCATTCTCATGGTCTCCAGCAGCTGCTCCACTGTGGTTCGTCCAACGCACTACTCCGGCGGGCGCTGCACAACTACGGCGGATGCCACACTATGGCAGAAGGCACCTTATTCCCCCTCCCCTCCTCCCAGGCCATGGCCTTGAGGTGTTGTTGAAGGATGATCTCATCCAACAAGGTGAGGATCTCCTTTGATTTTTTGCCAAATTTTCTTTCTGATCCACTATACGATGAATTGCTATGAGCTGCTTCTGCTGCTGCTATATGATGCATTGCTATGAGCTACTCCTACTGCTGCTATATGATGAATTTCTATGAGCTGCTGCTGCTGTATGATGAGTTGCTATGAGCTGCTGCTGCTGCTATATGATGAATTGCTATGAGCTACTGCTGCTGCTATATGATGAGTTGCTATAAGCTGCTCCTGCTGCTGCTATATGATGAATTGCAATGAGCTGCTCCTGCTGCTGCTATATGATGAATTGCTATGAGCTCCTCCTGATGCTGCTATATGATGAATTGCTATGACCTGCTGCTGGTATATGATGAATTGCAGACTACTGCTATTGTATGATGAGTTGCGATGAGCTGCTGCTGCCGCTATATGATGCTTTCAGGTGGTGCTGCTATATGATAATAACCAGCCACTTGGACCATCGAATTTCAATAAATAATTGTTCTTCATTTAAATGTGGGTCATGCCTTCTTCGTTTAAATTAGGCAATGGAATCTCTATGGAAAACATTGACCAAAGTAGATTGTGCCAAGTAGATGGTATCTTTGTATTTGCATTTTGAGCAAATAGTGATGGTCTGTTTTCCTATCATATTAATTACTGTCCTGGGTTCAATTTGTGATGTTTGCAAGTCAAATTAATTTCCATATGGGCAGCAAAATGAAAAATATATAATGCAATCTAGACTTTCCACTGATAATACCAAAGATAAGTTGAAAATGCAATGAAAAGAACTAGTTGGCTTATTACATGGAGCTTATATTCACAGGTGCTTATTTTCTTAGGATAACTCATAATAACTGTCCCTAAGAAACTTGGCTAATAGAACTGGCATACAAATAACATGTCACGATGATTGCAATGGAGGAGTGACGTACCATAGCACACTGTATAGGCTCGCCGCTGGCTCTCCTTTTTTTGCAATGTTCCATGAAATTGCCACATACATCTTGTACTTTTTCATTGTGTAACCCTATCTGCAAGTTGACACAGCTAATTTTAGACATCTCTACATGATACTACATTGCATATCTCTTGCACATATTTAAACCACCAATTAACGATTGTGTGCATACCATAAACTAGCCATGACTGTGTATGCTGGACTAGCAGGCACTCTAAGGGAGCCTAAGTGCACTGGAATTCCTAGATGCCACCTACGATTTTGTGTAATGTACTGCCCCTGTTCCTAAATATATGTCTTTGTAGATATTCTAGTATGGACCACATACAAATGTATATAGATGCATTTTCGAGTGTAGATTCACTCATTTTGCTCCGTATGTAGCCTATAGTGGAATATCTAGAAAGACTTATATTTAGGAACAAAGGTACGAGGTAGTATCATGTATGACATCTACATATCTAATTTAGCAGCCAGTAGTAGAAATCATTGTCTGCACAAAAGGATTACTGGTCAAAAATCCTAGCAAAGCACGCTGGCAGGCACAGAACAATACAAGAGAGAGAGACGCGCTTACAAGATCATTGCAATGCCTCAGTCCAGGATCTTGGTTGGCCAAGATGTTAGATCTAGAACAAACATCATCCTTGTAGTTTTTGCCAGCTGCATAACAGGTAATAGCGACCGGTTAGTATATTTGAAGTACATCGGGAGATCTAGAACCGTCGAGTAGGGTGTTTGTGGAGCGGCTCCGGTAGGGCGGACTACGGTGTGGGCGAAGCGGATCTATGGTCGTGGACGAGGGCGTAGGTGAAGCTGCTCCGGTGGTTGGGTTAAGGATGGTGTTGACGACGCGGATCTGCGGCCGTGGAAGGGCGTCAGAAGCTGCTCCAGTGGTTGGGTTAAGGATGGTGTCGACGATGCGGATCTGCGGCCGTGGACGGGGCGTCAGAAGCTGCTCTAGTGGTTGGGTTAAGGGTGGTGTCGACGATGCGGATCTGCGGCCATGGAGGGGGCGTCAGGAGCTGCTCCGGTAGGTTGGATGAGGGTGCGAGGAAGCGGATCTGAGGCCGTGGACTTGTGAGTTGGCAAAGCGGCCCCGGTAGGGTTGAGAATGGTAGAGGCGAAGCTACTCTGGTAGGGTTGAGGAAGGTGTCGGCGAAGCGACTCTGTTAGGGTTGAGGAAGGTGTCGGCGAAGCGACTCTGTTAGGGTTGAGGAAGGTATCGGCGAAGAGGATCAGAGGCCATCGACGGGGGTGTCGGTGCGGCGGCTCCGGGGGGTGTGGAGGAAGCGTCTATGTTGGGGAGTACGAATGAGCCGCTGCGGATGCGCGGCGGTTGACGAGAGTACCGACGAAGCAGATCCAACACCGTGGACAAGGCCGGCACTGAATGGGCTGTGGTACAATGGTGGATGAGCAGTCTACTTGTTTCTAGGGGAGGTGGCAGGGGTAGATGCGGCCACAGAAGCAGATCCGACGAGGTGGACGTCGCTGGCAGTGAATGGGCTATGGTACGCCGGTGGATGAGCAGTCTAGGGTTTAGAGAGGGGAGGGGAGAAAGGGCGATGAAGTACGGACGGCGTGATGTAAGATGCTCTGGTGCTGTGGAGTTAGTCGTTTTTGCGGGAGGGGGAGAGGAAATGGGGGTGCCGTGTAGTGGGGGAACCGGAAGTTACCAAAGCAGCCCCGACCTATCATGTAGATGAGGGTGGTATTGTAACGGTTGGTCTTCGTTCACCAAGGACAAAAGGGGGATTTCGCATGCTAAAGACTAAGGTGGTGGAAATTTTAGAAGGAGACGGGAGATTTTGCCGCCCGCGGGATCATTCGTATCCAGTTTCAACTAATTTTAGACCGTGCTAGCGGGAAGATCATGCTAGACTGTGTACACGGGGCATGCGTCAGTAGTTAATAACTGGTGTGAAGTCCACCCCAGAAAAAAAGACAATAACTCGGGATGATGCGCCGATAACTTGGACGTTCACACGGGCGCGGCCAATCGTACGGGTGTAGTGGCGCGTTCACAAAAAAGGGGATCAAACGCTTAGCCTATGTATTTCTCGTGTAAATAGATAAGTTAGTGCCATTGGTTATTTACTTTAAACATAATGCATTGACGTGTTAGTGTAGAGGCGCACAAAAAGAAACGGATATTGTAGTCAGCTACTTAAAAGTGTTACCTCATATGATTACATAGCCTACATTTCATAAATTGCGTACCCGTTGAATTCATATATGAATATTACATATATTACTTCAAAATAGAAACTTAAATCATCCAAGACTAATGAATTTGAATGCAAGAGTAACAATGGTGCATGTACATGATAGCTACATTGGTTGTTTGAAGAAACATCACTGTAACTTTGGCATGCACAACTGAAAAGGTTTATTTAAATAGAAAAGAAATGTGATATATGAGTGTCCAATCTTTATAGCGTTGAATCGATATTGTACCTTTGGCCACGATACGAAGTAGATATTGACTTATGTTCAAGCGATGCACATCCACGATTGCTAGATAGTGATACGTGAATGAATTGTGCAATCTCTCTCACACGCATACATATCTCATTTCCCTGTGGGCATCGGAATCACACACGCGCACTTCGTGTATTTCTCTCCCTCTGTCAGGGTTAAATTCGTCTTTCTACCCCGTCCTACAAGTCTATGACACAGAAACACACATGCTCTCTATGTATAACACGCGCACCCCTTTAATTCCGCCCACCCACAACCACTAATGTCTCAAAGTATAATAATGTCTCTCACACATATGCTATCTACCTATCCCTTAATATAGCTAGATATGTGTCACACAAACTCCTTCTCCCTACCAGCAGGATGCCCATGCGTTGCACAGAACATCAAGATGCATTTGTATGAGAAGTTTATCTTGTGGGAGAAAAGGATGAACGAGGGAATGCCTTATTTGCAAATGCGGAGAGGGGTGTGGGTATCTTTTTGCAAAATTGCCATAGTTTCCTTCCTGTCCATCGGATATAAATCGGATGGCCTATATTGCAGGATGGCAGGAACACCATCATCACCAACTCTGTTTTTTATAAGAGTAGAGATATGTGAGTGTCACTGCCCCCCCGCACCCACACACCCACACTTCCCAAGACCGAGGGAGTAGGGTGACACCTCGATCTTGATACTAATCTATCGACTGGCTTCTCTCTCAAACATACACACACACACACTACCCGACACCGAAGGAGTAGGGTTGCACATCGATCTTGATAATAATCTATCTACTCCTATTTCAAACACACACACACACACACACACACACACACTCACTAGTTGTGCCTCTGTGCCTACCACGCACACTCTCGATACGTCTTTCTTTCCCTCCCCTGCCCAACAATGACAGCAGAAGGGTGACAACTCGATGTGATCATAATCTGTCAATTGGTTTCTCTCTCAAACATTGTGTCTCGGTGCCTCGCTCGGTAGCCCCCTCGATATGTAGACTTCTCGCGCGCGCACAGCTATAGTGACGATGACGCTGAACCCAGTGTGCCTTGTTTTTACCGGCCTCATGTGATAGTTTTCACCCTGTTATCTGTTAATTAACAAGGCAACCTTTTCTTTGTTACTACTAGTGAATCTGAAATCATTCGGGGCACACATAAAATATATCACTTCAACCCAATTATCGCAGCAACTATTTTAAAAGAAATTAGCTAGCTGCTCGTGCGTTGTACGGAACATCAAGATGCATTTGTATGAGTAGTTTATCTTGTGAGAGAAAAGGCTGAACGAGGGAAGGCCTTATTTGCAAACATGGAGAGACGTGTGGGTATATTTTTGCAAAATTGCCATAGTTTCTTTCCTATTCGTTAGATATAAATCCAACGACCTATATTGCAGGACGGCACGCACACCATCATCACCAACTCTGTTTTCTACTCCCTCCGTCCGAAAATACTTGTCATCAAAATGGATAAAATAGATGTATCTAAAACTAAAATACTTCTAGATACATTTCCTTTTATCCATTTTGATGACAAGTATTTCCGGACAGAGGGATTATTTGTCTTTTTAGGGATTTCAACAAGTGACTATGACAGGACCTTACCAACATACTCAAAAGAGTACTCCATAATTTTGATGTTACCCTCTTTTCTTGGCGGTGCAGTGCCATCTGGATACCTCATAAATAAATCAAGGATAGATCTGACCCCTTCCTGAAAAGACATACGGAGCAAAATGAGTGAATCTACACTCTAAAATATGTCTACATACACATCCGTATGTGGTAGACCATTTGAAATCTGAAAAAGACAAATATTTAGAAACGAATGGAGTATATATAAGAGTAGACATGGAGATATATCTCCAGCATGGTCTACAACAAAAATGTGCTGGGCTGGTTAGCGCCGGATGCTTGCAACGCGATGACATGAGTTCGAATTCTGTCTTTGAACTTTAGATTTTTATATTATATATTACTCTACTTATTTAATATATATACTTCTTTCGCTACTGTACTGACAGTGGAACCCACAGAGTACTTAGAATACAAGATTAAGGATGGACTTGTTTCTTTTTAACTTTCTGTACGAAGTTGTAGCCACCCTGGAAGTCACGTGTACACTGTACATGCAATTAACTTTTTATAGAGGGATAATCATACATGCAATTAACTCAAATGGATTGGATTTCACTCTATTATTTCCAGCATAAGAACATTTCCAACGGCAGCCGGCAAATTTCCTCCCACTTCCTTCTGCGGAGGATGAAATCAAACGCCAGCGGCATACATTTTTACAACTCTAACCAACCAGATGAAATTCGTGCAAACACGGACTGATTTCACATAAGCATGAAGGATTTCGTATAAAAAAGCCGGATCTTCATATAAACATGATGGATTTCATTACATTTACATGAACTAAGCGGTGCCAATCCGGCTCTCTTGGTATAATTAATACTCCCTCCATCCAGAAATACTTGTCCTAGAAATGGATGCATCTAGACTTATTTTAGTTAGAAATGGCCGCCCGCAGATCCCTGTGTCTTCCTCATGTCCGTCAGACACTTGCGGGGTTGACGAAGGTCCTCGGAAGAGACGAAGCAGCAAAGAAACCACCTGAATCCGCGGTCGTCGCCTCGGCGGTGGCCTTCATGGGTCCCAAGTGGCGGCAGCCTCCCGTGTTCTACTTCTCCTCGATGATGGCGGCAGACACGGAGAAGCTGGCTACCGACTCGTCTCTCTCCATGCACCCAGCTTATGTCACTACCTACATGGCGCTGCCGCTGGCACGGGAGGCGCGCCCATAGACATGGGAGGCGCGGCCACCGCAAACACCGGTGGCGCGGTACAATGCGGCAGCAACGGCGCCCGTACCAGCGTGCTCGCCACCATGCCAGCGTGGAGCAACTCGCCACTCCTCATCGAGCTAAACTGTAGTGGCGAGTTGCTGAACCACACGAATGCTTGGGGCGGCAACTGGCTCTGTCGGGCCAAGCAAGGTTGGTGAAGCACCGAGCGGCCTCGCCCGTATCCGGAGGGCTCGGTGGGCCACCCAGCCAGGTAATATGCCGGAGAACGGCTCATCGGGAGCCATCGGAAGAGTGGAGAAAATGGTGAAGGAGGAGATGGGGGACTGGTGGAGGGGTGCGATTCTTGCCTGCTGTCTGTCTGGCCTCATGTAAATAGAGGGTGAACGGTAGGAGCTTGGCCGGCGTCTGGCCTCGTTTAAACTAACGGCAGACGGGAGGAGCTCATCCAGTGTTGCGTTTAATTCCGGCCCGCTCATTAACGGCCGTGTGGATGGAGTAGGATTCTCGGTTTGCATGCGGGTTTAATGGAGGGGTTTAATGGAGGCGCCGGGCGTGCAGCGGGCGGCGCAATACTATTCGATTTGACAGCAATAATGAGCCGTCAAATCACAAAGGCCCTCGCCTCTCGTGAAACCGACCGAGCTAGACTGCCCCGCCCTCTAGCCTTTTCAAAAATGTATATACTCCACTTTCGTATAGTAGAAGTATCGATGGATTGCGCCATGGAGCAAAACATGAAATTAAAAAAAAAGATGGTACATATAGAGAGCGCTCGTCGCCAAATTATGCATATAGTACTATTAAAAAGGCTTGTCATAATAATGGTGTCCAACACAAGTGCACAACCCACCCCTCAAATAAAACTAAGCACCCTAGAATTCTTTGACAAAACTAAGCACCCTGAAATTCTTTGACAACTAAATTGCTTGCTATATGATGTTGCCATATATATTGTACGTATATAATGTGAAGAAATGAGTGGTAGTATTATACCAACTAAAAGATGAAATGTAAGAAATACTAGTATGTACGTATTGAAGAGTTAAAGTAACGAGAAGAAACATGACATAGTTCTGCTGGGGGCTCAGCACAATACACCCCTCAAATTAAATTAAGCACACCTGAAATTAAACTTTGCAACTATTCTGGTAGACACTGCATTAGAACCACCATGAGCAACAACACTGCCACCTTACTCAGAGTCCTCATCCACGTCCTCGACTTCGTCCTTGTCCCTCTTCCTCTTGGCTGATACTTCTTTTCTTGAACCGCACACTTGGCTGTTGCTCCTCATCCAACCCTTGTAGATATTGAAACAAAGGTAGCCATCCATTGCAGCATAGTGGATGTGGTCTATATCTAGTACATTCCGCTGCCATGCATAATGATGAAACGTGTATGGAGGTTTCTCCAGTTTACCGTACGAAGGATGAACCATGGCTCCTGCCAGGGTCAGCATTGAAGGCTGACTAGAGGACACCAGCCGATTCTTCTGGAGGTCGAAGGTGTTGCCTACAACAAGGCCTGTCTGACCCATGACTTCTTTGTCGTTACCAAAGTCTAGAGTAACTAATTTGACTAGGTTGCTCCCGAGGAAGTCCTTAAAATCCTTGCACTCAACGTCGGCATGGCATATGTGGTAGACCAAGTATAAGTCATGCACGCAAACATGGATCACGGCGGGCTTCTTCCTCTCTTCGTCCTTTAGATCCTTCTCTCGTCCCAGGACTGTGGTGTACTCAACATCTAGCCCAGCGACCCACTAATCATCTGAGTCTTTGAACATGCGTCTGAAGCGAGAAAGGCGTCCTTTCACCGTCGCGGAAGAACGGGTGTAGATGACGTCGAACTCATGGCCGGTGATGGTTCTAACCTTGTACTCACCGCCGATCATGGAGATTTGGGGCGCCATGGATTTGGGAGGAGGGTTTGGATTAGTGGAACTGCCGTAATGTGAATGGACGGGACGACTAGGAGGGAACTACCGTAGAATTAAAGGACGTGCAGGGACGAGTAGGAGTGAATTGCCAGCATGCGAACGGCAGGGTAGTGGCTTTCCATTCTCCCATGATACGGGCTTCCAAGAGCCCTTGGATCTGAGATCGAATGGTTGCATGGCATGATTCTAGACCTATGGGTGAATATCCTATCCTAGAGAGTTATTCTGCAAATTTTCAGCAACTTAGCATGCGACCGTTTGATCTCGGAACTAAGGGCTGCCAGCAGCCCGTATCATGGTCGTGCCTACCACGACTGTCGCGCTGCATGCGCGGTCGCGCCCTTGGAGATTTAACACGGTGCATTAGGCTATCTGATGTTGGCATGTCATACATAGTCATCACTTAGTCACTCATACCACAACAAGGTTGGCTATAAGTGTATTTTTATTACTCCTCTCTATCTCTTTCTTCTTACTCCCTCCGTCCCATAATATAAGAACGTTTTTGACACTAGTGTAGTGCCAAAAACGTTCTTATATTATGGGACACAGGGAGTACTAGTATTTATTGCATTTGCCAAGGAGCGACCTCTTCCAATGAAATGGTGTCGCTAAGTTTGCTTCATTTAATTATCTATAGACTCAAAATTGTCTTTTCACCTAGGTACACGCGCTTAGCACCGTTTCTTCCTTGGGTCACCAAACTAGTCTCTCTCTTCTTGATTAACTTGCCACATCAGACTTTATGCCTATGTGGCAAGCTTAGCACCTGTAGGAGCAAGTAAGTACAATAGTGCGCTTTACATGGCATTTTTGCATATGTGGAGGAAAGAGAGGAAAGGAAAAAGTGGAGAAGTGGGCTGTCATGCAAGAGCCAGCCTCTACTACATGGTGGAGCATTGGGAGAGGCACCTGTATGGAGGTGGTCAAGAATTAGGAGACTCACGCCGGTCGTAGCGCCGCAGTTAAAATGGTAATGGCAAGTCAAATCACGGGGCCCCACCTCTCCAGCAGTAACTCGATGTCAAATCACACAGCCCTACATTTGTAGCAGCCTACTCCCTCATCTTCTCACGTCTCTGTCGAACCGACTAGGCGGAACTGCCCCGCCTACCCCGTAGGAAAAGCCCGCGTAGTATACTCCCTCCGTCTAGGTGACCAAGGTGGAGAGGAAAACGAGAGAACTTAATGTTTAGTATTTGCGCTGGTTGTAATCGTACTAGCCTTAGCAATTTTGATGAGGTGTCATAGAATTAAATGAAGAAAGAGAGAGAGTCGAGTACTATGTGTCATACATGGCAATAAATAAAGTACTATATGATACAAATATATGATACATGGCGCAGGAGTACTAAGTATTATTAATACAGTTTGCTAGAAGTCATCTAGATGAGATATAATTTGGTCTCATTCATCTTTTATAGCCATTGGATGTGATGCTATAAGATGCGTGTGTGCTTATGTGGGTTGTATTTGTTCTTGTGCAACGAACTGACCACTGCATGTCATGTTTGATAGTCTCAAGTCATTAAAAGCATACAAGCCCCACATCTCTTATTGGTTGATTCCTCTATTTATGTCAAAAAATAAGAAACAACGTGAGAGTAAATGCACCACGCCTATGTGTTTACTATTTGATTTTCGTAAGATGACTTAATACTCTTCCTAGACGGAGGGAGTATTTGATTTGACAGCGGGCGGCGTAGTTCCCGATACTGCTTTAATGCAGACATGGGAGGGAGTAGCGGTTCCCGATATGTTGAATGACCAATGCATCCTCCTTCAATTAATGCATGAGGGAAGTAATGGGAGGAGGTCCGGGAAAAGAGGCTGCACGATGTGAATGCAATGCAGTTTGCCCTCATTGCCCTCATATAAAGGCGCTCCTCCATTCCAATGCATCTAACACATCTTACGCACCGAAGCATTTGCCTAAGCACCTACACTAAGCGCAAAAGAGCTCACTCAAGACCCATGGCGGCGATGCGCGTGAGCGGTCAGCGGTTGTGCCAGATGGTCCACGATGCTGGCCTGCCGCATGGCGCCGAGGATCGTCTCCAGACGGTGTTGGAGACCGGCTGGTGGATGGTCGCCGTCGACGCCAACTACGACTCTCAGTTGGACCAGATGATCGTTGCCACTAGCAACAAGTTCACCGTCCTCAAGAAGCTCACGGACGACATTGGCGTACTCCTCTAGCCTGCGTGCCTGGGCTCCTCATTTCCTACCACCCTAATTGGCCTCCATGGCCGGAACCTCTTTCAAGCACTGGTGGCCCTGCGACTACCTGCCGACACCAAAAAGAATGTCCACCTGGAGGTCGCGGTCTCTGCGAGGCTCCTCGCCCTGCCAGAATTCGTCGACCTACACATCCACGTGTACGAGCAAATCGTGTACATAGGTATCTACAAGGCCAGTGAGGACGCTACGACGTTGGCCTTCCTCAACCGACTGGAAAGCCTTGGATGCCTTTGCTGAGAAGCACCTCGACCTCGCCACAGAAGCCACCGCTCCTTAGCCGCCGGTCGGTGGCCCGACGCACTAAGTTGAGGAGGAGGAGGTCATACGTTCATGGATCCATCTTTCCTCTTGCCTTCTGTAACCACCACTATGATCACATCATCGTGGCCTTAATTCTTATTGTGCTATTGCATTCTCGTTCCAGTCAATACTGACATGTGCGATCCCTTTGCTTAATTATATGCATCACTGTAACTAGTAATCCATCCGTCAATTTATAAGTTGTGCTTACCTTTTCCATCAACTTCGTGCAACACGCGGGCATCTTGCTAGAAACACTAGAATATGTCTATATAATACGTATGTGATAGTCCATTTGAAATCTCAAAAAAGACAAATATTTAGGTACGGAGGGAGTAATATATTAGCAGTATATCAAAACAACAGTGATTTCTTTCAAGTTTGTGAACAAATACTACTATTCTACTACTTTGGATCCGTCGCAACGCACGGGCACATTGCTAGTAAAAGGAAAAGGCCTGCCGCATTCGCGTCGCACCCCCACACACCCGGGAATCGGGAGTACTCCTCGACCTGTCCGGCATGACACATATCTTAGGGAAGGCGTGTTGCCTAGCATTTTCACTTTCATGTGGGACCGCCGTTGAGAAAACCGACACCCCGCCTGCCGCCGGGTTGGAAAACAGAAACGAGGGGAAGATCTAGCTGTAGCACAAAAGCCAAGAAATTTGGTGTCAAATGGGGCTCGTTTATAGAGTAGGAGCATTCCGTACTAGTACTACTCCTACTAGTACCAAGTTTGTACTCCTAATACTATATTACTAGTACTACCACTATACAACTAGTAGGTACGTGCACGACACAACATCGTAGGAACAAAAAAAGGGAAGATCTTGTTTTGGGTGATTTATCTTTTTTTTCAATCAACGTAGTATGAATAATATGATGTGGGGGGAACCCATGAAGCTTATGTGGCTTGGTTGCATGGATACGGAAGGTTAGAGAAAAATAAATAGATAATGTGTTTAGAGTGCACACCACTAAATAGATATACTTTGGATCCATTGTAATGGACCGACACATCTATATCTATACCCCCTATATAGTGTGTGAAAAACTTTGAAAGTTAGTAGTTGGATGAAGCCAATCCGACGGTACAAAGATGGCAAATCCGAGTAGTACTGGCCGTTGGATATCATCCACCGGATTCTGCCACATGTATAATCTAGAAGACTCCATGGTTGAAATTAATTCATGACTAACTTTGCCACAACTAAGCTTAGGAAAAGTTATTAGTTCTTCAAAATGAGAGTCACAAGTTGGCAAGCCTAAGGGAATCTTGCCACATTTTTGTGTGTATGTCATGTGGGCCTTAGTGTGGCTTCCCTAAGGTGTGGCGTGAACCAAACACTCACCTAAGTTATTCAAACTTGCCTAACCTTACATCCACCAGATTTTGCCACATGTTAGAATCCAGAAAACTCCACACGTAGAAGCATAATGGACAAACCACCAGAATCTCATGCGTGCAATGCACGTGTACCTTACTAGTACTAGTTGGTAGTAGTAAGAAACAAATTCCAGATTTGGCACGAGCTCGTACTGCGGGAGCACCACAAGGCCTGTCACAGGAGTTACGTTTCCCTCTCGTGGCCCACGGGACCAAACTTTAGTGGCTTAGTGCTTGACCTATGAGTCAATGACATGCGGACCTTAAATGCGGCTGGCCCACATGTCATTCTCATGGTGGTGGCGTGTTTCGCGACTCACTCGTTCGAGATGAACCGGCCGGTGGTGGCGTGGCCGTGGCGAGGGTGCCACAGCTGGGCGTCGGGGCGTTACGAGGTGTAGATGGCCACACCGGTGGGTACTACCTGTAGTACATAAGTACTCCTGCTGAGGATTGATGCTCGGGACAAAATGTGTCACAGCCACTGGATGAAAATTCGATGGTGTGGGAGTACGGATCGGAGCAGAACAGCGGATCAGGCAAACCGCGTCCAATCGAGTGTGTCTGTGGTAGAAAGTTGATGGTCGCCGCAGTTCAGCTGGCCCGCATGTCATGCACACAAAGGCAGAGGAGCGATGGGGCCGAGAGGGATGAGGGGCACGTCGGGGGGATGAGGATACCATGACGCGAACAATCCTACCATTCTATCACTGACATGTGGGACCCATAAGCGTGGGTCCCACCTATCAGCGAAGGAAAGGCAGGGCAAGGCATTGATAGCCACGTCAGAGGATCCATGTCCACGTTGGGGGATGTCGTGCCGTGGGTTGGAGCGGCATCGTGGGAATCGCGTGTGGGTGTGGCAGTGGTAGAAACAAGAAACGTGATGGTCGCCGTGGTTCAACTTCCATGGACAAGCTGTCATGTCTGTTGACACATGTATATCAAAACTAGAGTGTTTATATTTCAAGCACATGAACAAGTATTATTCTACTACTTTGGATCCATTGCAACGCACGGGCCAACAAATTGGTGGTAGTAGTGTCCATCTCTATCTCGAGGCCTTCCCTCGTTCATCCTTTTCTTTCACAAGATAAACTACTCATACAAATGCATCTTGATGTTCCGTGGAACACACGAGGATGTTTCCTTGGGGGTCTCTCCAGCGCGGCGTGGCCGCAGTTTCAAGTTGTCGCCCCTTGAGATGCCAATGTTGAGGGGCACTCAGATTTCCTCCGATGAGCAGGTAAGATGAGTTTGATCACGTAGAAAATGCATTCTAAAGAATACTTCCGTGTCCATTTCCTTAGTCTCCCCCTGCCCACTATTTCACAGGTTAGGCTCGGTGCGAGTGGAGATTGGCCTTCATATGTACGGGAGGGTACCAACATTAATTTGCACAACATTTAGAATGGTGACACCGTTCCCGTAGAACCTTTGTCCAACATTTGGATCACCCATGCAACGGGCCACCACATGAATTGGTACGATGGAACCACGGTGAGATTGAATAAGATAGCATGAACCATGCACATGGCGGTCAAAGGCGGACCATGCTGTCTGTGGCCGATTTGTTGCCGTACGAGTAGGAAGACGCGGTGCTCCTTTCTAACCGCATCTTCGCGGTGACTAACCAGGGGACTTATTTCGTATGGGACACATCCTACGATATACTCCCTCTCCCCCAGTTTATTTGTTTTGAATCTTTTTGTTTTATAAGTTTTAAATTCAAATTTAGAGCTCCCAATCACATGTTGAGATTACAATGTCCATTAAATCGTTGTGTGCATGTATAGTAAAGAAACAAATCTCGAGTTTGGCATGAATTCGTGCAATGGGAGCACCAAAAGCCCTGGCGCAGGAGTTACATTTCCCTCTCAGGGCCGTCAGGACTGAGCTTCAGTGCCTTACTACACCTACCTTTGAGTCAATAACATGTGGACCCAATAGGTAACTGTTCCACATGTAATGCTCCAGAAGGCAGTGGGGCAGTGGGGCCAAGAGGGGTGAGCCGCAGGTCGGGGGACATGTGGTGTCATGGGTTCGAGCGGCGTCATGGGAATCATGTGTGGCTGTGGTAGAAACTTGATGCTCGCCGCATTTTAGGTGGCCCACATGTCATGCACACAAAGGCAAAGGGGCGGTGCGGCCGAGAGGGGTGAGGCGCACGTCAGGGGGCGTGGTGCCGTGGGTTGGAGAGGCGTCGTGGGAATCCCGAGATGAAACGTGATGTTCGTCGTAGTTGAACTTCCATGGACAAGCTGTCATGTCTACGGACACATGCACTGCATACCGATCACTGGAAGGAGTAGCAGAGAAAGCTATATATGCGGATAAATAGTTCCTTATAGTCAAGCGGACCCACGCTACTACTCTGTTCCAAAGACATGCACACCATCGAAATAGTCCATCTATATCAATATACACCAAGAGGGAATAATTTTGTTTACAAGAGAGGAAATAGTTCATCCATCCGTAATGCCCTCCTGCTGGTGCAGCCTTTTCTTCTTCTTCTTCTTCTTCTTCTTCTTCTTCTTCTTCTTCTTCTTCTTCTTCTTCTTCTTCTTCTTCTTCTTCTTCTTCTTCTTCTTCTTCTTCTTCTTCTTCTTCTTCTTCTTCTTCTTCTTCTTCTTCTTCTTCTTCTTCTTCTTCTTCTTCTTCTTCTTCTTCTTCTTCTTCTTCTTCTTCTTCTTCTTCTTCTTCTTCTTCTTCTTCTTCTTCTTCTTCTTCTTCTTCTTCTTCTTCTTCTTCTTCTTCTTCTTCTCATTCTCTGTGGGAGATGGCTTCGCAACAAGCTCTTTGGACCTTGCAGCTATCTCGAGACTCACACGAGCATCGAAAGCAGCATATTTTATCCGCTCGTATGTCAAGGGATAACTCTCCCATCCAGACGACCTTAATGCCACCGTCTCGTCACACTTCTGAAGATTTGTACCGAGCACAAAATTTGCTACGTCGAATAGGGATGGTGTTTGTTTATCACAATCTTCTACAGGAATTTTGATTCTGGTTTGTAGGTCAGCGATGCTTTTCAAATCAAGGTTGTACGGCTCCAGCTTCTGTTTGTCCCCTTCGATGGCTGCCCCATAGAAGTATACGTCCTCCCGAGACAAGAAATAGTGAAGCCAACCTGGTATGGAGGGCGAGTGTATGATGTGGTACACCAAAAAATCATCTTAAAGGCATAGCTGAAGGATGGCGGCACGCTGGATCTTCCCAGGGGCACGCTCCGTGTACTCTACGTCGAGACCAATGACCCTCGTCTCTACCTTTTCGAGGGAGTTTGATACATTGTTGATCAACTGCCGAACAACCCTTGGGTGGACAGTGACAGTGGCAACTATGCGCATCGAGCCTTCGACGAGGACATGTTGGACGCTAAAAACCTGCATCTGGATCTCTTTCGCCATTTGGAACCGCTGGAACGGAGGGCTATGGTTTGGAGAATTAGGATTAGATGGCTAGTCTATCTGAAGTAGTAGATGATTATTTAAAGAGGTTAAAACAATGTGAACGCAGTGGGGTTTGGATTCTAATGAAGACGAAGGAGAGGTGAAGAAGCCGAGGAGAATCGGTTCCCGGTGGAGAAGTAAATGGGAGAAGTGGCGTGCAGGTAGTTGATTAGACGGCTAGGTAGACTAAACGAAAAGGCTATGCGGGTAGACTGATGAGTCGTACCTGTTCGTGTACGTGCCCAACCTCCCTGATAGGTGGGACCTATGCAAACACATAAAAAATGTGTCGTAGCTTTTTTTTGAGTGCGTGAGTGGGAGACACAGCATTCTCTGGTTAAGGAATACTCCCTCCGTTTACGTGAGTATAAGTCACCTTATGAAAATCAGGTTTTCCCAAAACCTTTAGGCGTGGAGCATTAACTTCCAGCTTGATCCCCTCCTAGCCTCGTTAGCCAGCATTCTCTTCCTCTGCTGTCGCGTTCTACCTTTCCAATTTTCCTCTTCTCAAGTGTGGAACGATCTGCATGCACCAGAACGACCACTGCATGCATCGCGGCAGGGCGTTGATTGGGCATGAAAGAGAATTTGGTTCTGCTCGCAATATGGATGATACCTGAACGACGAAGTGAACAGGCATGCTAGCACGGGAGACCTATTTCCGCTATACAATACTGGAGTACTCATGTTCCTACTACTAGTAGTAGTAGTACAACTGTGGTACACTTGATGGTCAAAATACTGTTCATCTAGTCCTCACAGTGAAGTGACAACACCTGCGCCTGACACGGCGGCGTGTTCAGGTTACCAAAGTCAGCCTCACCCTGTTCACTGTGCAGTCTGTCACCGTCGCTGTACAGCACATTGGTGCCTCGCCTCGTACCCCTCTCTGCTCCCATAGCACCACTCCATCTCCATCTCCTTCTCCGTCTCCGTCTCCATCTCACTGTGCCCCCGTGTACCATCGCCTCACTCGCCTCCCCTAGTACCACTATTCCCTCGCTAGCCGCTCCAGCACCGACATCCTTCTCCCCCGTAAATCAAGCCCCCAAAAACCCCCACCTTCCAAACTCCACCATGGCTGAATGCGAACCGCGCAGCATCCATATGAGCCACGATTGGAGCAATCTCCCCAGTGACATCCTCGACCTCTGTTGTTCGTGTAGGGATATGTTGAGCACCCTGCAGCTGGCTGCATGCTCGAGGGACATGCACATGGCCATCATCTAAGCGAGGCCTAAGCTTTTCAAGACACCCTGCTTGCAGCTATCTGGTCTTGCGAGATTGGCTCACCATGATACGGAGGCGTACATGATGCCCCTCAACTTCAATTCGATCTCCATTAGCCGAAACTTCTTTGTAGGCATGTGTGGGTCGCCGTACATCATTTCCCTCGACATTGATCCGATCACCATCGCCCGAAACGTCTTGGCAGGTATGTACTGGGTCGGCATGAACTCCCACTGGATGGCTGCCTTCAGAGAAGACGGTAAAAAGTTGGTGCACGTGAACTTCCAGACCTCCCATGAGATTATCCTTCCTCCGTTGGATTATATAGAGTATTACCATCTCGGTCCAAGTCATCTAGATTACCACGTCAGTTGGACGGACCTTGTTTTGCAGAAGATTCTAATCTGCCAAGTGCCCACACGACATGCGAATTACGAAGACTTCAAGCTAATTGGCTTGTTCGACTGCGGACTCGCCTATCTTTACGCCGGTGCCTTCTTTAGCTGGAGACAACTCAGCTCGCAGTGGATCATCGTCAAAGTTGATACACACTTCTATGATGCTATTGAACACAATGGCATCATCTACGCGATCGACAAAGCAGATGGCACCACGTATTGCTGGGATGGCGCGTGTAAGTAGTTTCCGTCTCATGTTAATGATGATGCCATGACACTGTTTGAACTTCTTGTGATGATTGGCATATCCCTGTTTGAGCAGAATTTGAGTAGAACTATGGCAATGTATAGAGACGCCGTAAATCAGCTATATTTGGAATGAGTTAATTCATGCGATTGTGACCATATCATTACAACCAATTTTTACCCTGAATATCAAACGGCTAGGAATATATGGATATTATCCTTATTTTACAGTAATCTATATACTACTACTAAATATGAGTGTGTATCAATGGCCATGTTAGTTTACTCATTTTCATGATGTAGAAACATGCACCACACTGTTGGTTTCATCTAACCATACATTAGGGAAGTAAATGTGCATATGGAGAAGTCTATATTTGGAAGTAGTGAAATCCTGCAATGCTTACCATGTGTACATACCTATATTCACCCTTCAGCAATCAATGGCTAGAATAATATCCTCATAAATTTTTTGCCCACAGAACACGAGTATGTAACAATGCATGGTCTGTTAGTTACCTTGAAGAATTTGTTTGTGAGGACTGAACATGATTACATAACATGCATGACATGGTAGTTTCCTGTGAATAATCGATTGCGAGATAACATGAGTATAACCATGCATGGCACTTCTATGTTTTCTGAACCCAGTATACATTTCCCTATATTTTCCTCCCAGTTCCAATAGGGACATATCAATGTAGTTTCTTGCATTATCCTACTCATACTCTGAACAATGCTAATCTTACATTAACAATGCCTGTCCTTTTTGATATGATGCAGTGTCCCTACAGTTACTACCCTTTGTAATCACACCACCTTTGCCAAAAACAGGGAAGCACAACTGGTTCCTCGCTCGATCAGACGACGACAAAAGACTGATGATCATTCGGACACATGAGCCGGAAAAGTTATATTGCAAAAACCCCACTGTATTCAAGCACCGTGTAATACGTGAGTATCCGGACAGTGGCTGTTACATCTATGAGCAGGATACCAGCTTGTTGGGGCCTTTAGGATTTTTTAGTTGGAGGCGGGTAAACAGCCTTGGTTCACACTCTCTGTTTCTTGGACTCAATTATCCAATTAGCCAGGAGATCACCATTGGCAAGGACCTTGATGGCAGGGAGGCTCTGTTTGCTATGGAAAACTGTGTCTACACGGCGAGCCCTAGGAGTTCGGGAGCAAACTCCCCTGATTGTCAACGATAGAGCCTGTAGCCAAAAGAAGGTGAGAATGACAAAGGCATCCGGATTAACTTTGACGCTTGGATGTCTCAATTACGACAGGAAGTGATGTGGTTCAAGCCTTCATGTTGATAGGTAATTGGGCTGTTTCATTGAAAGGATGGAGTACTAGTGTCTCTGGATCACTGGTCGCTGAAGCGGGGCTGCAAATTATGATGGTGTTGGATCATCTCTTCGAATGACTTTGTTGTCTTCGCTGTTGGTTCTGGATGGGTAGTTCTTTCTTTTGTTATGGATATTCCTTGTCATTTGGTCATCCTCGTCTATGTCACTCTTACTATGTAATAGTTGCTTCTGTTTAGAATGTCATTCTCGTCTGGATCACGAGAGTCTGAGCGCTATAAATGGGTGCGTTTTGGTGGTATAGCAAGACTTCTTATGAACTATCATGTCTTGCTGTTTTTGTTAGTAGTAGTCACTAGTCAGTGTTTGAATGTTGTATATATCGTCGTTTCGAATGGTTTATTGTCTCGAACTACTGGTGGGCTAAATGAGGGCATCACCATTCTCGAGTGTTCAGAGTATATCTCCTTTTTTCAAGTTATATAATTTGAGCTCAGTGTCTTTTTGATGATGTACACTTGTTTGGGCCAGTGAGGTGTCGTTGAATATGGGCCGAGTAGTAACGCAATGCCAAACAGGTCAATTATGACTCTCAGGCCGGGCTCTCAAAAGATCCTGAAAAAAAGGCCAGACTCTCCAAAAAAGAAAGAATAAGGACTCTTAGGCCGACATGTGGGCGCCACCGGTGTTTTCCTGCGCTTGCGCGCCGAGAGCATATTGCCGCGTGCTCGAAATTCATGCTACCTTTTCATCCCAGTCTCCCACCCCTCCCCCACCTCTAGAATCTTGATTCCTACTCCAGTTCCCTCAAATTCCCCTCCTGTACTCCCTATACTCAAGCGCACTATCATGTCCCCCGTCAACGCGGATCTCCGAGCCGGAGATCCTGAGGCCCGTCCTTCCTTCGGTCGTTGTGTGCTGTCGCTCAACAGTGGCATGGCGGCGCTTGACGACCAGTTTGCCGGCAAAGTGCTGATGGTAACCATCAACGGCGACCAGCCTCCCGTCTCATCGGACGACCTTGTTAAAGCTCTTGGCATTGCGCACGGCATCCAAATAAGTGACTTGCTCGTCGAAGTCTGTCCGCCACCAACTGATTTCTTCGTCAGGTTCTGGACAACTTTCGACTGCAGTCGTGTGTTTGAATCTTCCTGGCGTTTGTTCTGTGATGGCGTGCTAGTGAGCTTTGATCGGTGGCACCCAGGATGGGGCTCGGTGCCCTCTGAGCTTGAGTTTTTAACAAAGCTTACATTCCACGGCATGCCTTGACGTGCTTGGAACAGCGAGTCCATGAACGAGCTTATCAACAACCTTGGAGGTGAGCTTGTAAGTATGTTTATTCCTCCAGATAGCTGGGCTCTGACGGTTATGGCATGGATGAAGAAGCCGGTCCACCATACCGAAGGTGATTGGTGTTGAGATGCCGGTGTAGGAACCGGGGTTGTACTATTTGTCGCCACCAAGGCCGCCGCGGACCACGTTAGGGATGTACCTGTATCGAGTGTTCGTGCATGTCGAAGAAGTGGTCAATCCATCAATCGAAGTCCTGCCGCCGCCGCTGGTGCCAGGGTCCGTTGACGACATCTGTGTAAACCGGCCGGAAGTTAACCCGGCCGGACTTGGCGGTTTATTAGAGGTCCCGCTGGCACTTGGCGATATTCATCTGGTGACCCGCCCAGACCTGGCAATTTACCAGCAACCCGCCAGGACGTTGTAACTCACTGTGACCCGGCGGACGGGTCAGAGGAGCGACAAGACCCGGTAGCCCGTCTGACGGTTCATGAAGGCCGGTTCAACTATTGTGGGCCGGTTTAAGAGGAAAGGCATGAGGAATATTTGTCTTACAAGGAGTTAAGACCTGGGCTTGTATCCAGTTTGTATTAGAGATAGACTAGTCCTAATCCTAATAGGACTCCACATGTAACCCGCCCCTTCAACATGTATAAGGAGGGGCAGGGCTCCCCAAACAAGCGACAAGCAAGAGAAACAATCTTAGGGCTAGACACAAAGAGGAGAGCCGGTTTACGACAACTCCCTCGTGATCATAATGAGACCTAGCCTCAAACAACATGTAGGGTTTTTACCGGATGATGTTTCCCGGGGCCCGAAGCTGTCTAAATCCCTGTCTTGTGTTGCGTCTCTCGATCCCGCTCAACCCTCTCAAGCTACCACATAGATGCGTTGGCCTCGCGACTAAGTCCTGACACGAAGGACATCTGACGTGTTAATTCCACGACAGTTGGCGCCCACCGTGGGGCCTGCGCACGGTGGTGTTGAGTTCTTGAAGGGATCTTTTTTAGGGTTTGAGAAGTTTGCAATTTTCTGGCTCAACAAAAGCCATCATGGAAAAATTCATATCAATTCATCAATCAAGAGTGACAAAGTGTTCTGCGGCGGTGGATATGAGATTGAGATTGTTTTAGGGTTACAGGTCATGCGGCTGCCTCACGCGCCGTGGTAATCGCCGAGACCGAGATGAAGCTTTTCGCTGCAGATTTTCTTTCTTAGATTGCGGGACGGATATACCGAGGCCGACTCGAAGCAATCCTGCACTATGGTCAAATCGCCGTAGTCCTTTATTTTTCTCCAGCAGGCCAAGCTAGGTACACGCACAGGGACCGGTCCTGCTACGGTGTCGTCATGAGAAGCCTGAAGACGCCTCTGTTCGTACGAGACAACAGTGACAATCAAACTTCTTCAATTAGTACTTTGCCACGTGATGATCAGGTTGTTCTACAGCTCCAAATTTTTTACTTACCAAAAGCTGCTCCATGGGGAGGCGACTAAGATCAAAATTGCCTTTTCAAATTCATACAGGATATACTACCAAAAAAGACTGAAGCTCTCATGTGGTCAGACAATCCATCATTGTGCTGGGTTAGTAAAGTCAGATGATGGGATTCGACCTTCACGGCCTCGCCCTGCCGCCCGCTTTAGACCAAAAGGCCTCAAGTCTTCGCCTCGGTTTCTGTTCCGAGTCGCTGCCGGTTTCTTTGCTCCGCTCGCTACCGAAGCACCTCCGAGCCATGCTGACTCACCTTGTCGTCTGCAAGACAGGCCTCGCTGCCGCGTTCACCCACCGGGTTGCCCTCATGCTTCTTCTGCCGAAGCCGCTTGCTGTGGCACGTCAAAGCTGCCTGCCCCATTGACCCAGTCCATCAGTCGCCATCGCCGCGTCTGAGTCGCTCCCTTGCTGGGTTGAGCCGCCCGCTAGGTATCGCTGCTGCAAGTCGGCCTTGCCAGCGGCCGCCGTCCGCCTTTGAGACCTCTGTCTCCGCCCGCCTCATAATACACCGATTGGCCCGCCTGGGCTGGGGTCCGGTTTACTGTTGCTTCTGAGAACTGCCTCTTTACTAGTCGCCGACGCCCCTTGGTTTCAGCCGCTCAACCTCCGGCGTTCAACTTCCGATCACCGACACCGTGCGACCCGGCCGTCCGCTGGCTCCGGCTCCCGGCTCACTGCGTCGCCCCGAGGTGTCACGCTGCCGCTGCTGCTATGGCCTTAACCCGTCAAGCCACCTTGTCCTTGCTGCGAGCTGCCCGTGGTTTTGCTGTTGTGGGATGCCGCTCCTAGTTGAGCCACCTTCGCCGTTGCCACGACCAAGGGCTCACCTGTGAATTGCCGCTCCGGCTGTCGCAGCCTCCACCTGCTTGAACAACTGTGGTTCGTCTCTGCACTTTGCAACCTTGGTCGTCACTTCCGCCGCCGAGGAGCTTCAGAACAGAGCGAGTCCTGAGACTGAAGCAATGCGAGAGAGTCTTTTTTTCTGCTATGGAGAGCTCATGGACAAGGATAATTCAGCCAGCCATGCACTAGGTGCACCCGGATCAAAGTTCAGTTAAAATTAAACTTCGATGCTACCTTTCTACTGAATGCTGCTGAGGACAGGGGTCATATGGAATTGGAGATGAGTCACATGGCGATCATCCGAGAACCAGAGATTGGGGCTCTGAACCTCTCACATTGCTGCGAGCCAAATGGCCATTGCTACCCACAAGGAGATCAGTTGCTCAAATCCTGAAACGAACTCAGATCTGGAGCAGTTCACTAGTACTCCATAATACTAGCTGAAGGCTACTCCACGTGCAACCCCAAGGACCACTAGAAGTTGCACAGAAATCGAGGCTGATTAATCTGGAGCACATGCACCTAAAAAGGGAAACGGAAAAAGTGATGATGCAGTGAAGGAACACTAGAGTACTAGAAGGACTAGTCCTCTGCATAAAATCAGCCAAAAATTCAACTACCGTCAGTCGCATTGGCTGTTGAATGGAATTTATCCTCAGGTGATATTTTTCCTGATAAAATTGTTCATGCGGATTAATTTTGTCAAGAATTTTTGTACTTTTAATTTGTACATGTTTATGTGCAGGTCAATTTATAAGCGGGAGGCCGCTTCGCCGTCCGCACTTCGCTGTCGTACCCGGTGGACGCACGTGCCGGTCTGTGATGATACACCGCGGCCGTGTCTGCTTGAACGCTGATGTCGAGCGAATGTGCACAACCTGTGGTCCGATCTACATCAACTCACTGGGACCGCGCCCGCGATTGACTCGCTGTTCACACGGTTTATCGCGCCCGCGGCCGACTCGTCGGTCTGCGCCGCCTTACAATGCCTTGGCCGACTCACCCGTCCGCACCGCCTTACAACACCACGGACGAATCGCCCGTCCACCCACATGGCCGGTTCACGAGTCCACGCCGGCTTACAAGATGGAGAACAATTTGCTCGTCCACGCCAGCTTACAACGCTACGGCCGACTCATCCGTTTGCTCCTGCGGGTGACTCATCCGTAGTTGATTTTAGCTTCACCGTGGTAACCATCAACTCCACGGCGGATAAATTCCGGCTTAACATATCAGGTGACATCTATCTAAGTCTATTTTTGACACATATTGTTTTTTGTCGAAAGAACAATTACTTTGGACCATATATTTTGATATGCAGGACAATTATTCATTATAAACGTGGTTTATACCATGGGTACGAAGCATGCGCTGGCAACATCCTGCTCGGTGTTCGTCCGTGCCACATTACACGGTGAATGGACGCGTGCAAGACGCCGCCCTTCTGGCCCGGTTTACATCAGCTTGCCGGGACCGTGCCTGCGTTTGACTCGCCCGTCCGAACCGGTTTACAACACCGTGGCCGGTTCATCTTCCCAAGCCACCTCTAATACTGTGGACATCTCTACCGTCCATTTATTGCGGCCTGGTCTACATCAACATACCGCACCTATCTGCATGAGCAAGTCACAGCTTGGGTAGCCCGGTTTTCTTTCAAAATGGAGGCAAATTATCATATACTATCAACCGCCGTCTACACTGGATGGCTCAACGGGCAGGCGCACAAGTCGCCGCCACTACAGTTTGGTTAACTTCAAATCGCCAGTTGGAAGGAATCATTGGCCGAGTTGCTGACACGGCTCATACGGGATCATTTATAACCCGCCGCAGTCATCACAACCTTCTGTGGATTCACATCGTGTTGTCAACACCAATGGTATCCAAGTTATGCCAGTTTATATCACAGCCAAATATGGAGAGTTTCAAGCCAACTCCTCGAGTCACCTTGAGACTCGGGGGCTACGATGACATGACTAAGCAAATCTTGCCAGCAAATTTAAGAACCCCAGGACGATGGAGGGAAAGATAACCCGGTCCCGGAGGCTACTGTTATTTGAAGGCTGTCAGAAAATTTCCGGCTTAGTAAGTATATGACAGTTAGAAAATCCCGGCTCAATGAAGAAGTTCCGGATCATCAGAAAGGATTCTGGTTTAAAATCCGGCTCAAGGGAAGTCAGTCTCACTAAAGCTCTCAAGTATCCGGTTTACAATCCGGTTCAAGGGAAATATATTCTCCCACAAAGCTCTCAGGCGCTCAAATCCGGTTTAAAAATGTCCGGTTCAAAAAGGAATTAACTTCTCGCAAGTTCGAGTTGAAAGGCCATCAGAAAATTTCCGGCTGAAAATGAAGGTTCCGGTTTACAATCCGGTTGAAGGGAAAGATGTCTCCCACAAAGCTTTGAAGCTCTCAATATCCGGTTCAAAATCCCGGTTCAAGAAGGATTTATCTCTTGCAAAAAGTTAAAGGGTGCCAAAGAGGACTTGCTGCCATGATGCGCGGTCCAAACATGGGTATCATGCCTTATTGGCTTATCATATTATTGGTCACTTGGGGGCTTGGTCGTATCCGAACCATAGCCACGCCTCTTGATCGGCCTAGTGCCACAATATCACTTGGGGGCTTGGTCGTGTCCGAACCAATGCAACACCTTTTGATAGGCGAAAGCCACCAGATCACTTGGGGACATGGTCAAGTCTGAACCAGTCACGCCTCTTGATCGGCCTAAGGCCATAGAGTCACTTGGGGGCTTGGTCGAACCCGAACCATTGCCACACCACTTGATCGACATAATGCCACGATTTCAGTTGGGGACCTGGCTGACTTGAACCATAGCTACACCTTATTGGGAGCTTGGTCGTGTCTGACCATGGTAACACCATCTGATCGGCTCAGTAAAGCCTCCTTTTGCAAACGGTCTTATCATTGCCTTTGCTTCCATATTTTTTTCATAACTGTTATTTGATTTTTGTTGCGTTTTTAAACCGACATTGTTAATCCGTTTCGAACTGTCAATTACAAATTGGCGGAACACGGTCAAATCCTAAACCGGAGACTATCTGCCCGGTTTGATTTTATGTTACCATCTTATTATGGAGTAAACCGGTGTTCATTAACCCGGCTTGACTTTCAATTACAAATTGTCAGTACATGATCAAATCATAATCCGGAGACTATCCGCCCGGTCTGGTTTGACTACGAGTCGCGAGTATTATATATGGTTAAACCGGTGTTTATCACAACCCGGTACGGTTTTATCATAAACCGACATGATATGAAAGGACTTATCATTACTCAAGATTGGGGTTATCACCCTTACTACAAAAAATTGGTAAACCAATGATGTGATTCAATGTCACAGGTATGATATATTTCATTGATTATTCTTAAGTGCAGCCTTGGTTATAAACCTGGGGTATATGTTGGGCATTATGACCCGTCCGGCAGTAAACCGCCAGGACACTTTAAACTTGTTGTATGCAGAGACAGGTTGAATAAAGCATGATGATAAATTATCCGGTGTTTATTAAACCGGCCTGGCTTTAAGACGATAAGTCGCCAGTATATGATGAGAAATTATCCGGTGTTTGTTAACCCGGCCTGGCTTTGGACTATAAGTCGCCAATTATGTTATCTTGAATAAGCCAACATGGCTAGATTTTTATTATGGTTATCAATAACCAATATTATGATTGAGGTTTTCAAAGTCGCTTCAGTGCAATGGCTATTATTTCATCAATGGGTATGATTTATTCTACAATGGAGGGAATAGTCCTGAGTCGCTGCAGGCTTACGACCCGGCACTTGGGGGCTACATTGTTTAAGTTGAGACTATATCAAATATGCAAGTCTCATGTCGCCGCAAGCATGCACCATGACACTTGGGGGCTAATGCAAAGTAATTTTTTGCTCATATTATTGAAGACCCGACTCATCACATTATAATGAGTCGGCCCTTGGGGGCTACCAATTGCTCCTGTCAACAGTTGAAGGTACAAAGCTTTTTATTCATTATATTGAAGAGTCCACTGCTCAGTTGGTAAAGCACAAGGCTCTTAACCTTGTGGATGTGGATTCAAGTCCCATGATGGGGGTTACATCATATGATGTTATTTTCATTGAAGTATATATTAAGTCCCAGCTCAATATTATCTTACCGAGCCGGCCCTTGGGGGCTACACATCATTGCTCAAATCTACATGATTATACCTACAAAGTCCCTGCTCATTATTGCATAATGACCCGGCCCTTGGGGGCTACATAATATGGAGTATTCAGTTTTTACTAAGTGACCGGGATGAACAACATGGATTTCTTCTTAAGTGGCAGTATTTATATTGAAGCAAGTCTTAAGCAATCACTTTGTTCTGCTCAAGACTTGGGGGCTACAGGTATTATATTATTATTGAAGAAATATTGTCAAATTCTCTGATTGAGCAAACTAGGTTGACCCGGCGTCACCAATCATTATGACCCTGTGGCTGCAACCCGGCATCATTAATAATCATGAACCGGCATTGGCAACAATCATGAACCGGTGTCTGCAACAATCATGACTCAAAATTATCAAGTTTTTATAACCCGACGGTCTTTGGCAATGATAAAACCGGCAAGTTCTTCATCTTCAAACCGGTTGAATATCAGATGAGTATTTCAAGACCAATATTTCTTAAACCGGCGTTTTGGAAGCTGACTCAAGTGGATTATTCTTCACAATATTTTTTCTATAAGAAGCCAACATCAGCAATTTGAGTATGAAGCTGGTTATTGACCCGTATTTTCTAGAAGGAGGAAATGACAAAGGACTTCAGGACGATCAGGTGCCGGTCTACAAGAATTCTTAACCTGGAGCACAACCTGCCAAATTTGTTCTGGTGTTTATTTTGCAGCATAAGTTTACCATGGATAAATCCAAGGTAAACTTGGGGGCTAATGTCGGGGATATACCCCGCGGTGTAAACCGGCCGGAAGTTAACCCGGCCGGACTTGGCGGTTTATTAGAGGTCCCGCTGGCACTTGGCGATATTCATCTGGTGACCCGCCCAGACCTGGCAATTTACCAGCAACTCGCCAGGATGTTGTAACTCACTGGTGACCCGGCGGACGGGTCAGAGGAGCGACAAGACCCGGTAGCCCGTCTGACGGTTCATGAAGGCCGGTTCAACTATTGTGGGCCGGTTTAAGAGGAAAGGCATGAGGAATATTTGTCTTACAAGGAGTTAAGACCTGGGCTTGTATCCGGTTTGTATTAGAGATAGACTAGTCCTAATCCTAATAGGACTCCACATGTAACCCGCCCCTTCAACATATATAAGGAGGGGCAGGGCTCCCCAAACAAGCGACAAGCAAGAGAAACAATCTTAGGGCTAGACACAAAGAGGAGAGCCGGTTTACGGCGACTCCCTCGTGATCATAATGAGACCTAGCCTCAAACAGCATGTAGCATTTTTACCGGATGATGTTTCCCGGGGCCCGAAGCTGTCTAAATCCCTGTCTTGTGTTGCGTCTCTAGATTCCGCTCAACCCCTCTCAAGCTACCACATAGATGCGTTGGCCTCGCGACTAAGTCCTGACACTAAGGACATCTGACGTGTTAATTCCACGACAACATCCATTACAGGAGTGAACATCAGACTTTCCTCATGTTGCTCGGAACGATGGATGGCACAGGGCCTACTCTATCGCGCGGCGGAGGCCACTACTTCTTTGGGAGAAGAGGCAGGGCTGGCTGCCTGGATGTGCTCTAATTTGAGGTAACAACTGAATCTTGTCAGATACTAGTTAAATGCGAGCTATGGGTGTGAAGCACTGATATGCCAGTACATTTGATTGTGACCTGTTCTAATTTTGTACCTGAACTTTTTTTAGAAAAGACTATATGTCAACTTGATGTGCTAGCAGAACTTATTGTGTTGTCTGTCTGTTTTCTTTGCACAACATTCAAGATATTTCCCCGTCATTGATAAAGACAATGAACCGTTATGTACGACTTCGTTGGTTTCAACATAGCCCTTCCCGTAGTGATCCACTGCTTCCATCCTGGTTGTGCCGCCTGCGTGAAATTTTTGTATGCAAGTTCAGTGTGCTATGATGTTCTAAATGATTGTGTCAACTATATAAGTTTTTACTGAGCATCAGCAATGCATATGGCTGAAAGATGTATTTACGAGCATCGACCAATTGGTCTCTCTCTCTCTCTCTCTCTCTCACACACACACACACACGCCCACACGCACAAGTGGGACCCATTGAATTATTTCTTTGCTCGTGACAGCTTTTAATTAGGTTCCACTGTAATCTAACTTTTTTCTTAAGTTATTAATTGAGCTCAGTGACTTCAAAAAGTTGTACAGAAGCCTTGTTTGGGCCTTTCCAGGGTCGGTGAATGTGGGCTGAGTAACCATGTTAGGTTGTACTATACTACACAGGCCATTTTTTTCAACATCAGCAATGCAACTGGGCCAACAGTTGTACACAATATCCGGGTCAACTTGTTATTCTCCGCCCCGCTGGGCTGCAAACTTTTCTAGGTGGTATGCGTTAGGCCTAACAAGAAAATGGACTTTAAGAAATAATGAATGGGATATAATTATAATAACTAGGCACTAACTATGCACCAAACACGTAATTAGTTTAAAAAATATATTATTTTTGGAATTTGAAATTCTTATTTCATTACTTGTTGCGCGCGCAATATTTCGTTGGATTTTAACGTAATCCAACTTTATTTTGAAATTATATTTAACCTGACTAGAAATTTCGGATAAAAATATTTCGGATCCCATCAAAATGTGGGAATTTTTTTGAATTCTGTTTTGAGCAGTTGTTTGAAATTATTAATCGTTGTCCTAGCTAGAAGTTGGGCTGTACTTTTAACAAACTGTAAATGTGCTATAGTAAATTCCATTAGAATTAAAAAATGGGCTGTACATTCTTACAAATCGCAAATGGGCTATATGTTCTCTGCCAAATCCGAGCTGTGCCTACTAAGTTGACGCGTACCAAGGGCTTTGTCAACTTAGTCAATATAAACGATTCTAGCTGTAGTGATCGTACGATGTCCATCCAACGGCCGTAGTGCTTCTTCAACCTCTGGTCTTCTTGCTCCAGCTGCCCAAAGCAGCGTCGGTCGTGTCGCATGCTCCTGTCTCCCGTGGCCGGCTGTGATGCCGCGGAGGCCTCACCGCCCCGTACTACTCCCACCGCTGGCCGGGCCATCCCTCTACTCACCCACACCCCGTGTTATTCTGCAGCGACGGCAGCCTCACACCGCAGCCGAACCAGTGAACCCTCGTACTCCTCTCCCTACGGGCTTCCACTGTTGCATCTTCCCCGGCTCCGCATCGTCCGCTTCCT
Source organism: Triticum dicoccoides (assembly GCF_002162155.2). Taxonomy (NCBI): domain Eukaryota; kingdom Viridiplantae; phylum Streptophyta; class Magnoliopsida; order Poales; family Poaceae; genus Triticum; species Triticum dicoccoides. Next base: position 342,700,937 of record NC_041383.1, on the reverse strand, counting down.
AGGCCTCGCCGTCGTCCAGACCACCGCCCTGGTGCTCTTGGCGTGGCGTGGTCAACATGGTCAATGACCGACTTCCATCGGAAGAGTACTATACGTGGAGAGGCTGACAGCTGGGTCCACGCGGCCGCAAGGAAGTGCCTGCTTATTACACGCAAAATAATTATTCCTCCACCTGCCAGCAGGGACCCATCGGATGGGCCACCTTATTTCGTGAAAAAAACGTTTCCCCCTTGACTGCTGGGACCCACCGGACGGGCCACCATATTTCACGAAAAAAATGTTCCCCCCGTTGTCAGCTCGGACCCACCGTAAGTCCCTCCTTATTACGAACAAAAAAATGAATACCCCCTGCTAGCTAGGACCCACCATGGTGGGAGGCTGACTTGTGGTCCTACTAAGCTGACTGGGATGGGGGCCTTTGTCAACTTTAGTCAATATGAACGATTCTAGCTCCTGTGACCGTACGATGTCCATCCAACGGCCGTAGTGCTTCTTCAACCTTTGGTCTTCTTGCTCCAGCCGCCCAAAGCAGCGCCGGTTGTGCCGCATGCTCCTGCCTCCCGTGGCCGGTTGTGATGCCGCGGAGGCCTCACCGCCCCGTACAACTCCCACCACTTGCCAGGCCATCCCTCTACTCACCCACACCCCCTGTTATTCTACGGCGACGGCAGCCTCACACCGCAGCCAAACCAGTGAACCCTCGTACTCCTCTCCGCACGGGCTTCCACTGCTGCATCTTCCCCGGCTCCGCGTCGTCCCCTTTCTAGGCCTCGCCGTCGTCCAGACCACGGCCCTGGTGCTCTTGGCGCGGCGCGGTCAACATGGTCAACGACCTACTTCCATCGAAAGAGTACTATACGTGGAGAGGCTGACAGTTGGGTCCACGCGGCTGCAAGGAAGTGCCTGCTTATTACGCGCAAAATAATTATTCCTCCACCTGCCAGCAGGGACCCATCGTACGGGCCACCTTATTTCATGAAAAAATGTTTCCCCCCTGACTGCTGGGACCCACCAGACGGGCCATCGTATTTCGTGAAAAAAACATTCCCCCCGCTGTCAGCTTGGACCCACCGTAAGTCCCTCCTTATTACGCACAAAAAAAATGAATACTCCCCCTGCTAATTGGGACCCACCATGGTGGGAGGCTGACTTGTGGTCCGACTAAGTTGACTGGGATGGGGGCCTTTGTCAACTTTAGTCAATATGAATGATTGTAGCTCCAGTGATCGTACGATGTCCATCCAACGGCCGTAGTGCTTCTTCAACCTTTGGTCTTCTTGCTCCAGCCGCCCAAAGCAGCGCCGGTCGTGCCGCATGCTCCTGCCTCCCGTGGCCGGCTGTGCTCCCAGGAGGCCTCACCGCCCCTACTATTCCCACCACTGGCCAGGCTCTGCGGCGACGGCAGCCTCACACCGCAGCCGAACCAGTGAACCCTCGTACTCCTCTCCGCGCGGGCTTCCACTGCCGCATCTTCCCCGGCTCCGAGTCGTACCCTTCCTAGGCCTCGCCGTCGTCCACTGCCGTGGTGCTCTCGGCGCGGCGTGGTCAACATGGTCAAGGAACGACTTCCATCGGACGTGGACTGTACGTGGAGAGCCTGACAGCTGGGTCCATGTCCGCAGCAAGGAAGTGCCTCCTTATTACGTGAAAAATAATGATTCCAACGGGCCACTATATTGCGCGAAAAAAACGTTTCCCCCTGACTGCTGGGACCCAGCAGCTACACCTTCGCATGCAAGGAAGTGTGTCTGGGCAAAAAAAAACACAAAATGATTCGCCCCCTGACTGCTGGGACCGACCAGCTACATCTTCACACACAAGGAATTGCCTGACAGTCGGGACCCACCTGGTCGAAGCGTACGTAGCGTTGTCATTCTGGTCGCGAACGTGTACGAACATATATACTGGTCGATGTAGAGGCGCACACGTGTCGTAGTAGAGGCGCGCACGTAGCATGTATACGTACGTACAACAGCCAGGGTGCAAGAAAGAAAATACGGCCACGTATGTGTACATACGGGCAGGGTCTCGAACGCCTACTCGCGAATACGTACGGCCAGGGCTCGTGTACATGGTCGGGCCGGAATGGAGAAATAGCATCGTCGTCATGTTCATGGGGAGGCAACAGAATGCGTCATGTTCATGGGGAGGCAACGGAATGCGTCGTGTTCATCGGGAGGCAACGGAACGCATGGGAGCCAACCGGCTGGGTCGGAATGGAATGCGTCGTCGTGTTCATTGGGAGGGCTTGGATGGAATAGGCGATGGAAACGAGGCCTGGCGTACCGCAGAATGGAGGAAACGGCCTTGTGTTCGACTGGCCACGTTCGAAACGGGATCCTGTTCATCGGGAGGGGTCTGGCGTACCGCAAAACGGAGGAAACAAACCTCCTACGGTCGAAACAGGGGTCCTGTTGATAGGGAGGGGTGTGGCGTACCGCAAAACGGACGAAACGGACCTCCTATGGTCGAAATGGGGGTCTTGTTGATTGGGAGGGGTGTGGCGTACCGCAAAACGGACGAAACGGACTTGTGTTGGAGCGCTACGGTCGAAACGGGTGTCCTGTTCATCGGAAGGGGTGTGGCATACCGCAAAACGGGAGTCCACGGGATACTGTTCATCCCCATGATCGACCTCCTCCAGCCTCCACGAGCTACCGTCGACCACCTCCAGCCTCCACGGGCTCCTGTTCATCCAGCCTCCACCACACGCTACTCCACCGACTATTGTTCAACCATCCCTCCACGGGCAGCCCTCCAC
>NC_041383.1:342668144-342697824 GCF_002162155.2 Triticum dicoccoides | reverse complement strand
ACATTCACTGTTCATCCAAAGAGGCAGCATCGACCGACTTCAGTTAGCAGCAGTAGCAAAGGAATCGTTCGATTAGGTTTAGCTAACAGCCATCGATCGATCACTCAGGTTTAGTAAGGCATAACCTGTAGTGCAATCGATCGGGTTCAGTTAGAGCCCAACGCCTCGCTCAGGTTCAGTTAGAGCCAACGCCTCACACACACACACATACATGTACAAGAGAAACGCGCATCGCTCGGCCCCCAACCTCCCACCATAACCGGGAACTCCCTGAAATTTTCCTCGCCCTCGCTTCTACCATGGTTTTTTCCGTCATGGACGACCCAAAGAATGTCATGCAGCTGCGTCTCCGGCCCGCCCAGGACGAAAAGCCATTTTCCGTCATGATTTTTGTCATAGAAGTAGGAGCCCACCACATCTATGATGATACTGGGTTTTGTCACAATTATCATCATAGAAGTGTCATATGTATGACAAAAAAAATTCGTTCAGCCCAAAATGTCATGGATGTGTCTTTTTTTGTAGTGCCTTAACAAATCCCAAGAAGGAATGTATTGGTTTCAAAAGGAAACTAAATGAGGATGGTTCTTAGTGGGAACCACATCAATATCCTCAAACTGTGTGTGTTCCTGCAAAGAGCAAAATGCTTGATCCAGCATTACTTTTCGGATACAACTCTCCTATTCCTAGATATCCTAATGAGGACTCCCTGGACAACTAAAAGTTGTTCAAGAATCAACATGGTGAGACTGTTTCTCGGTATGTTGGACCAAATAATAGAAATGCCCCCCCCCCCCGAAGAAAGCTATTTGGGTGCCAAAGAAAATTGTTGATGCTTTGCCTATTTCTCCTGGATAAACCATGCAGGCACAAAGAATTCGACACGATGAGTATATGCATACATGATACAATCAAAATGATCATGCGTCTGGAAAGAATTTTAATGCTTACTCTTTCATTTATGCTAGCTCCTCATCGAAAGAAATCATATCCTACTCGTTCATTTGTTTTGAAGCCACCTGCAAAGATGTGGGTGGTTAAGAAAGCCTAATTCTTCTGCGGGACTGTGGTTCCCGGTGCACTGAATGGATTATGGATAGTTGATGCACTAGTCATATGACCGGAGACAAGTCGTTGTTTGTCAACCCCAATCTAACTGCTCTCCTCTGAAGTATATCACGTTTGGTGACAACAACAAAGGAAAGGTAATTTGGCTAGGTAAATTGCTATATCCAAGGACAAATCTATTGATGAGGTGCTACTTGTTCAATCCCTTGGATTCAATCGTATGTCAGTTGACAAGCTATGTGATTTTGGCATTGAGGGAGTCCTGGACTAGGGGGTGTCCGGAGAGCCGAACTATCATCATCGGTCGGACTCCAAGACTATGAAGATATGAGATTGAAGACTTCGTCCCGTGTCCGGATGGGACTTTCCTTGGCGTGGAAGGCAAGCTTGGCGATACGGATATGTAGATCTCCTACCATTGTAACCGACTCTGTGTAACCCTAGCCCTCTCTGGTGTCTATATAAACCGGATGGTTTTATTCCATAGGACGAACAACAATCATACCATAGGCTAGCTTCTAGGGTTTAGCCTCCTTGATCTCGTCGTAGATCTACTCTTGTAATACCCACATCATCAATATCAATCAAGCAGGACGTAGGGTTTTACCTCCATCAAGAGGGCCCGAACCTGGGTAAAACATCGTGTCCCTTGTCTCCTGTTACCATCCGCCTAGACGCACAGTTCGGGACCCCCTACCCGAGATCCGCCGGTTTTGACACCGACATTGGTGCTTTCATTGAGAGTTCCTCTGTGTCGTCACCGATAGGCTCGATGGCTTCTTCGATCATCAACAATGACGCAGTCCAGGGTGAGACTTTTCTCCCCGGACAGATCTTCGTATTCGGCGGCTTTGCACTGCGGGCCAATTCGCTTGGCCATCTGGAGGAGATCGAAAGCTATGCCCCTGGCCGTCAGGTCAGATTTGGAAGTTTGAACTTCACGGCTGACATCCGCGGAGACTTGATCTTCGATGGATTCGAGCCACAGCCGAGCGCGCCGCACTGTCACGATGAGCATGATTTAGCTCTGCAGCCAGACAGTGCCCTGGAGGCCGCACACGAGCCCGCTCCGACCCTCGATTCGGAGCCGGCTGCGCAGATCAAGGACGGGTGGCTGGACACCGCCTCGGGGGCTGCAACCTCTACGGTAATGGAGCCGAATACTGGCCTTGTCCCTTGTGAAGCTCGTGACTCCGAGGTGCCGGACTCCTCGCCGGACTCCGAACCTCCCGCGACCCCTCCAATCGAATCCGATGGGGCGCCGATCATGGAGTTCACCGCTGCGGACATCTTTCAACACGCACCTTTCAGCTACATCTTGAGTTCGCAAAAGTATCTCTCGTTATCAGGAGATCCCTAGCCGGACTACGGTCAGGACGGTTGGGATGCGGACGATGAAGAAATTCAAAGCCCACCCACCACCCACTTAGTAGCCACTGTCGACGATCTAACCGACATGCTAGACTTCGACTCCGAAGACATCGACGGTATGGACGACGATGCCGGAGACGACCAAGAACCAGCGCCTACTGGGCACTGGAAAGCCACCTCATCATATGACATATACATGGTGGATATCCCAAAGGATGGGAATGGCGAAGGAACAACGGAGGATGACCCCTCCAAGAAACAGCCCAAGCGCCGGCGTCAGCGGCGCCGCTCTAAATCCCGCCACAGCAAGAATGGAGATTCCGGCACCGGAGATAATAATACCCCAGACAATGCCGAAGACAACACCCTCCGGCAAGATTCAGCACAGGAGGACGGAGAAGCCAGCCCTCATGAGAGAGCGGCAGACGAAGAGGTAGAGGATGATAATTACATGCCTCCCTCTGGAGACGAGGCAAGCCTCGACGACGACAAATTTGTCGTGCCTGAGGATCCCATCGAACAAGAGCATTTTAAACGCAGGGTTATGGCCACGGCAAACAGCCTCAAGAAAAAGCAGCAACAGCTTAGAGCTGATCAAGATCTGCTAGCGGACAAATGGACTGAAGTCCTTGCGGCCGAAGAGCATGAGCTCGAACGCCCCTCCAAAAGCTACCCCAAACGCAAGCTGCTCCCTCGATTAGAGGAGGAGGCATATAAACCTGCATCACCAGCGCACAATACGGCTGACCGACCACCCCGTGGCCGCGACAGAGAGGCCTCTAGGCCCTCCACTAGAACCGTACCCCGGCATCGCTCGAAAAGCACAAGGCCACAGGGGAACACTCTGGACTTGCGAGATATATTGGAGGATAAGGCAAGACAATCAATATCGATCTACGGATCGCATTGGTGCCCCATGATACATGACGACAACCGTCGCGCCGGACACAACAAGTCCGGCCGGGCCGAACATAGTAGACAAAGCTCTTTTGAGCTCCGTCGTGATATAGCCCAATACAGAGGCGCCGCACACCCACTATGCTTCACAGATGAAGTAATGGATCATCAAATCCCCGAAGGGTTTAAACCCGTGAATATTGAATCTTATGATGGCACAACAGACCCCGCGGTTTGGATCGAAGACTATCTCCTTCATATCCACATGGCCCGCGGTGACGATCTTCACGCCATCAAATACCTCCCACTCAAGCTTAAAGGACCAGCTCGGGATTGGCTCAACAGCTTGCCAGCAGAATCAATTGGGTGTTGGGAGGACCTGGAAGCCGCATTCCTTGATAACTTCCAGGGCACGTATGTGCGACCACCAGACGCTGACGACTTAAGCCATATAATTCAGCAGCCAGACGAATCGGCCAGACAATTCTGGACACGGTTCTTCACTAAGAAAAATCAAATCGTCGACTGTCCGGATGCGGAGGCCCTCGCGGCCTTCAAACATAACATCCGCGACGAGTGGCTTGCCCGGCACCTGGGACAGGAAAAGCCGAAATCCATGGCAGCCCTCACATCACTCATGACCCGCTTTTGCACGGGAGAGGGCAGCTGGCTAGCCCGCAGGAACAACCTTAGCAAAAATTCTGGCAGTCCGAATATCAAGGACCGCAATGGCAGGTCGCGTCGCAACAAGAACAAACGCCGCATTAACAGCGACAATAATGAGGATACGACAGTCAATGCCGGATTCAGAGGCTCTAAAACCTGTCAGCGGAAAAAGCCATTCAAAAGAACTACTCCGAGTCCGTCCAATTTGGACCGAATACTCGATCACTCGTGCCAGATACACGGCACCCCCGAAAAGCCAGCTAACCACACCAACAAGACTGTTGGGTATTCAAGCAGGCAGGCAAGCTAATTGCCAAAAACAACGACAAGGGGCTGCATAGCGATGACGAGGAAGAGACCCGACCGCCGAACAATTGAGGACAGAAGGGTTTCCCCCCACAAGTGCGGACGGTGAACATGATATACGCAACCCACATACCCAAAAGGAAGCGGAAGCGTGCACTCAGGGATGTATACGCGATGGAGCCAGTCGCCCCGAAGTTCAACCCATGGTCCTCCTGCCCGATCACTTTTGATCGAAGGGTCCACCCGACCAGCATCCGCCATGGCGGATTCGCCGCATTGGTTCACCAGAGTCGTGATGGACGGTGGCAGCAGCCTGAACCTGCTTTATCAGGATACAGTGCGCAAAATGGGCATAGACCCCTCAAGGATTAAACCCACAAAGACGACCTTTAAAGGCGTCATACCAGGTGTAGAGGCCAATTGTACAGGCTCAGTTACACTGGAAGTGGTCTTCAGATCCCCGGACAACTTCCGAAGCGAGGAGTTAATCTTCGACATAGTTCCGTTCCGCAGTGGCTATCATGCTCTGCTCGGACGTACCGCGTTTGCAAAGTTCAACACGGTGCCGCACTACGCATACCTCAAGCTCAAGATGCCAGGCCCTCGAGGAGTCATCATGGTCAATGGAAACACTGAACACTCTCTCCGAATGGAGGAACATACAGCGGCTCTCGCGACAGAAGTACAGTGCAGCCTCTTAAGGCAATTCTTGAGTCCGGCCGTTAAGCGACCGGACACAGCTAAACGCGCCCAGAGTAACCTACAACAAGACCACCTGGCACGTTCCGAGCACGCGTAGCAATGCGGCCCCAACCCCAGCCCCTGCAAAATTGCAAGACTGGTCCTTCACGTACATCATTACACTCTGGAGATACCATGGGCATAGGGGGAGGGGCACGACCACGATAGGCCCAGAATGCGGCTTAACCACACCAGGGGCTCTCAAGTGTGTCATTTTTTTTCTATTTTTCTTATTTTTTTACCCACAGGACTCCGTTCATCAGAGGCCTTGTCCGGCAGTAGACCTGCCAGACTCACGATGCAACAGCCAGGGAAGGAGAAAGGCTACGACGAATATCCAGGTGGTCTCCATTACAAGCATTATATCTGTTTTATACACCATTCCGCAGCCTACCCCTGGAGGGGGACATGTTTAATAGTCCCATCCCTTGCTTACCGCACTATTTGTATCGTTCTGCATTCACGGCAGTATTCCTTGAATAAACAATGCAGCACCTTTTTGCTTATAATTGCATTTCTTTCTTATACATATGTTCATTTATGACATGTTGCATCCGTACGCTTTGGTACGGCTACATACACTAGGGGCTTATGTTTCCCGCATCATGGTGTGATAAGTCCGAACACTTTCACAAGTGCGGCACCCCGAACTTATAGTATTATATGCATCGGCTCCGAATCATGTCTTGGGTCAATAGTTGGGTTTGCCCGGCTCCCATGTTTTGGTACCTTACGTTCCGTTGTATCGGCTAAGCTAGCACTGGGAGAACCACTGCGATTGCGCCCCAGTTGAGCTGGGCGAGCGCCTCAGTGGAGAAAGCTAAAATTGACCGTCATGATGAGGCGAGAGCCGGTGGCTGTTCGAGAGGTTTTTTTCGAGTCCCTAAAGACTTATGCCGCTTAGAGCGAGGAACTGGCTTTGTCCGGCCCAGGCGTGGATAGCGCCCCAAATTCGGCCTTCCGAACACTAGGGGCTTCGCCGAAATTTAAAATTATAGAATTCTATGGCTAAGTGAGAGTGTTCAAGCATTATAAGTCCGGTTGCCTCGTTCGTTGTGTTGAGCGCCTCCCTAGATGGACCCAAAAATGGGAACAAGAGTGCTCAAATTTATCCCGAACACCCCAGCACTCGTGGCATGGGGGCTGAAGCCGACGACTTGCCCTCTCTTAGATTTGATAAACGGCCGCATAGAAGGTAATATTTTAAATTAACAAGCGTTGCTTAGCGCATATGAACAAAGTTTTCAGCGCATAGGATAACAAAATGCGAGTCTACTCAAATATTACATCTTTGGAGCACTCACCCGCAATAATGCGGGCACCCTTCAGGACACTCTTATAATACATCTCGGGCGTGCGATACTCCTTGTCCGACGGTGGCGCGTCCGTCACAAGCTTCTCAGCATCCATCTTGCCCCATTGCACCTTTGCGCGGGCAAGGGCCCGATGGGCACCTTCAATACAGGCGAAGTGCTTGATGACTTCAACCCATGGACACGCATCCACCAGCCGCCGCACCAGGCCGAAGTAGCTGCCAGGCATGGCCTCCCTGGGCCATAGCCGAACTATGAGGCCCTTCATGGCCTGTTCGGCCACCTTGTAGAGCTCGACCAGCTGCTTCAGCTGGTCGCTAAGTGGCACCGGATGTCCGGCCTCAGCATACTGAGACCAGAAGACCTTCTTCGTCGAGCTCCCCTCCTCGGCCCTATAGAAAGTGGCAGCATCGGACACGCTGCGGGGCAGATCTGCGAACGCTCCTGGAGAGCTCCGAATTTGGGTAAGTGATAGGTAATTCACACTCACATGCTTGCTTTGCATGAAAAATGCCTTACCCGCCGCTATTTTCTTCAACGCCTCGATTTCCTGGAGGGCCTTGTAGGATTAGGCCTTAGCGGCTTTGGCACTCTCAAGAGCCGATGCAATCTCGGACTCTCGAGTCTTCGAGTCGTGCTCCAAACTCTCATGTTTTTCCACGAGAGCCTGGAGATCTTGCTGTACCTCCGCCACCCTCGCCTCCTGCTTCTCTCGCTCGGTGCGCTCCGCGCCGCATTACGTTCGGCCGCGGACATCGCCTCCTTCAGGGTCGCCACCTTGTCCGTGGCCCCTGCAATACCCACGTTATCCTTGTCATTCTTCTTGCAACCAAATCCTTTTCTGTAAGGTACAATTTTAATAAGGTGTTACTCACCTTCCTTGTCCTCGAGCTTCTTCTTGGCACGGCCGAGCTCGTTCTTGGACCGCTCGAGGCTTTGCTTCAAAGTATTGACCTCCGCAGTCAGTGCGGCAGAGGTCAGCAGCACAGCCCGCAATCCCATATTGACATATTTTTTATGACTCCTGCGTATATCTTTTTAGATCCTCAGTCTGGCTTTTCTTTCCGAACAATGAACCGACCATCAGGGGCTACTGTCTATGCGGTACTATTTTACATATATCAAAATTCTTATCTCAAAGCCTGTTAGAAGGCTACTACAGGCTTCGGTCAGCCCGCTCTTGGCAAGCTGAACCTTCTGAATCATCGCACTCATGACGGTGCGGTGTTCCTCTTTGATGGAACTGCCGTTGAGCGCCTCCAGCAAGCTATCCGGCGCCTCCGTTTGGACGGAGGCCGCCGGCGTCACGGTCTTGCCCTTCTTACGAAGGGGCCGCCCGCCGGACTCCGGAGCCGCTACAGGTTCCGGTAGGGAGTCCGGTGCAAAGTCCGGGAGGTTGCCTTGCGGCACCTCCGGGGCCTCCTCCTCCTGGCGGGTCCCTTCCCGGGATCCCACCTCGGCATCATCCGCATCACGGGGGGTGGAGGCAGTCGGAAGGGAATCCATATCCGACGCACCCAAGGACCCGCTCGACGAAGCGGGAAGATCATCCTTGGGCGGACTGCAGGGTTGTATGCGGCATTAGAAAGACACCATGTGGCGAAAAGAAAAATCGTGAAGTTATTCGGGAGTCCAGATACTTACGTTCTCGCCAGGGGCTTGGCCCTTGAAGGCCAGTCCTCGTTGTCGTCGCCGGCGTTGGCAGAGCAGTCCGGAGGAAGAGTCCTTCCCTTATTGGACCCTTCGGCCTCCCTCATTGGGGAGGCCTTCCTTTTATTCCCTCCACTCGCTGGGGGAGAGGCCTCTTTCTTCTCCACCTCGCCTTTGTGGGAGGAGTCCGCCTCGGAGTCACCGGACGATAAGTCCGATGACACCTGAAAACGGGAACTCTTTCGAGTGCCCGTGGCCTTCTTCTTGGCCTTCTTCTCCGGCACCACGTGGGGTGCCGGAACCAGCACCCCCGTTAAGCGGGCGTCCGCTGGGTCTTCTGGCAAAGGGGCCGGACAGTTAGTCTGCTCGGCCTTCTTCAGCCAGTCCTGTCAAAGGAGAGGGAGTTTAGATCCCGCATAGAGTCAAACTATGGAAAACAAGTGTCTCGTAGAGGGTAAAATCGCTTACCTCGCTAGCCGGACACTGCGAGCTGAATCCGTGATCTTCCATAGCGGATGCGGGAGCCTCGACACCCTTAAACAGCACCCTCCAGGCCTCTTCGTACGTAGTGTCGAAGATCCTGCTCAAAGTCTGGTGCTGCACCGAATCGAACTCCCACATATTGAAGTCCCGTTGTTGGCACGGGAGAATCCGGCGGATGAGCATGACCTGGACTACGTTGACAAGCTTGAGCTTCTTGTTCACTAGCTTTTGGATGCAGGCTTGGAGTCCGGTCAGCTCCTCCAAATCACCCCATGTCCGGCCACTCTCTTTCCAGGAGATGAGCCGTATGGGGATGCCAGATCTGAATTCGGGGGCCGCTGCACATTCAGTGTCACGCGGCTCGGTGATGTAGAACCACCCCGATTGCCACCCCTTAATGGTTTCCACGAAGGTGCCCTCAAGACAAGTAACGTTGGGCATCTTGCCCACCATGGCGCCTCCGCACTCTGCTTGGCTGCCCTTCACAACCTTCGGCTTGACACTGAAGGTCTTGAGCCACAAGCCGAAGTGGGGCTGGATGCAGAGGAAGTCCTCACACACAACGATAAACGCCGAGATGTTGAGGATGAAATTCGGGGCCAGATCATGGAAATCCAGGCCGTAGTAGAACATGAGCCCTCGGACAAAGGGATGGAGTGGGAAGCCTAGTTTGTGGAGGAAATGGGAAAGGAATACTACCCTCTCATGGGGCCTGGGGGTGGGGATGAGCTCCCCCTCGTCGGGGAGCCGGTGCGCGATGTCGCTGGACAGATATCCGGCGCTGCGCAGCTTCTGGATGTGCCCCTCCGTAACGGAGGAGGCCATCCACTTGCCTCCCGCTCCGGACATAGTTGGAGAAGGTTGAGGTGAGATGTGCGGACTTGGGCGCTGGAGCTCGAGTTCGCGGAGATGGATAAGCAAAGGAGGAAGAAGGCGTTGGTAAAAGGGTGGATCTTTATCCCCTTATATGGGCGGACGAAACCATGCGTCCCCACCGGCCTGATAAAACTCGCTTATCTCCCAAGCGCCGCAATCAATGGCGCGGTTGGGTTACCCATGTCCGTATTGATGGGAATCCCGGAATAAGGGGAACATGATCTCTGCTTCGACAAGACGTGCCAAGGAAACCGCTTCGCTAAACGCGCTGAGGTGGTACAATAAAACCAATTCGAGTAAAGGCTTGGTGGTGGTGTGACGTCACGCCACAAAATACGTCAGCAGATTGAACTTGTGTAAATATTATTCTCTCTACGGTGGTATGTGGAATTTATTTTACAGAGCCGGACACTATCCTGGTGTTCACAATCTTCTATAAATTATTCGGAGGAGGAACCCGCCTTGCAATGCCGAATACAATATGTGCGCCGGACTCGTCGTCATTGAAGCCTGGTTCAGGGGCTACTGAGGGAGTCCTGGACTAGGCGGTGTCCGGATAGCCTAACTATCATCATCGGCCGGACTCCAAGACTATGAAGATACAAGATTGAAGACTTCATCCCGTGTCCGGATGGGACTTTCCTTGGCGTGGAAGGCAAGCTTGGCGATACGGATATGTAGATCTCCTACCATTGTAACCGACTCTGTGTAATCCTAGCCCTCTCCGGTGTCTATATAAACCGGATGGTTTTAGTCCATAGGACGAACAACAATCATACCATAGGCTAGCTTCTAGGGTTTAGCCTCCTTGATCTCGTGGTAGATCTACTCTTGTAATACCCACATCATCAATATCAATCAAGCAGGATGTAGGGTTTTACCTCCATCAAGAGGGCCCGAACCTGGGTAAAACATCGTGTCCCTTGTCTCCTATTACCATCCGCCTAGACGCACAGTTCGGGACCCCCTACCCGATATCCGCCGGTTTTGACACCGACAGGCATGCTAGTCTTATTCTCTATCACCAAATGCATTGTCTTCATGGCCTCTGACAATTCCTTTGTCTTTGAGGGAATTAGAACGGGTGATCTTTATATTGCGGATTTCTCTAAGGGTCCCTCAATCCAAACTTGTTTCCTTGCAAAACCAACAAAAGGTTGGCTGTGGCACCATAGACTTGGTCATGCAGGTATGAGAAATTTGCAGACTCTGGTGAAGGAAAATCATTTCCGTGGGATTCCTGATGTAAAATTCAATAAGAATCGTCTCTGTGCTACCTGTGAGGTTGGTAAATTGGCTAAGAAGCATCATTCATCCAAGACAGTCATGACCACAATAAGACCACTGGAAATTATTCATATGGATTTATTTGGTCCTCAAAACTATGCAAGCTTCGGTGGCAGTTACCATGGTCTGGTTATTGTTGATGATTTCTCTTGATACATTTGGGTATTATTTTTCGAAGACACGACTTGTACTCAAGATATTTTCAAAAACTTCGCTAAGAAGTCCCAGAATGAATATGACATGCAAATTAAGCATGTCAGAAGTGACAATGGACCTGAGTTCAAAAATACTCACATTGCTGAATTTCTCGGTGATTATGTTGTTACTCATGAGTTCTCAACTGCATAAACTCCCCAACAGAATGGTGTTGTTGAATGAAAGGACATAACACTCATTGAAATGGAGAGAATAATGCTCAGTGAGTATAAAAATCCCATTCATTCCTGGGCTGATGCCATTAACACTGCTTGTCATGTTATTAATCATGTCTATCTTCACATTCCTTAAGAAAACTTCATATGAGCTTATCACTGGCAAGAAACCAAACATTTCTTATCTACGTGTTTTTGGTGCACCTTGTTACATTCTTGACATGAATCATTCTTCCAAGTTTGCACCCAAGGCACATGAATGTTTTCTTATTGGTTATGGCTCAAACTCGCATACGTATCATGTCTATAACTCTCACCACATGAAGGTTATGGAAATGATAAATGTGAGGTTTGATGAATCTAACGTCCCTCAAAAGGAGCACCTGCAAAATGTGATAGAGGAGCCAATTATATCATATGCTATTCGGCAAATGGCCATTGGGAGCATCAAGCCTGTTGAAGGAAATGTACCTGACTCCTCTGATGACAATGCTGCTATGACTCAAAGCAGAACTCATCAAGCCACTGCCAAAGAAAATTCTCCTCTGAATTAAAATGGAAATCAAAATCATAATGCCGATCAAAATGTCAATCATGAAGGGAATGATGACTCAACTACCGATGCTGATGATAATGACCATCATGAAGAAAATGCTCATTCTTGTGTGGTGAATCGAGTTGATCCTTCACTAATTCTCGATGAAAGTGAGAATCTAGGTTATCAACCCACAACTCGTTCTTGCACTCGTTTAGCTAACTACTGTGGAAGTTTCTCCTTTGTTTCACTGGCAGAAGCTACCAAGTATGAAGAAGCCATGAATGATCTAGACTAGATGAATGACATGCAAGAGGAGTTGGTGCAATTCAAATTGAATGATATTTGGGAACTGGTTGACAAACCGAATCCCAAAAAGCACAGTATCATTGCGACAAAATGGATTTTCCGCAATAAGCAAGATGAAAATGGCATTTTGGTGAGAAATAAAACACAACTTGTTGCTCAAGGGTACACACAGGTAGAAGGCATTGATTTCGGTGAAACATATGCTCCTGTTGCATGGCTTGAGGAAATTCACATTCTTCTCGCTCATGCAAATTACAATGATATCTTGGTTTATCAAATGGATGTGAAAAGTGCTTTCCTCAATGGTGAAATTGATGAGGAAGTTTATGTTAGACAGCCACCTGGCTTTGAACACCCTGAGTTTCCTAACAAAGTTTGCAAGTTGAAGAAAGCTTTACATGGGCTAAAGCAAGCCCCTCGAGCATGGTATGCCACCCTGAAGAAGTTTTTGCTTGACAAAAGGGTTCAAGAAAGGATCCATAGATCCCACACTTTTCACTCGTGTTGTTGACAATGAATTATTCCATTGTCAAATCTATGTGGATGAGATTATCTTCGTCTATACTAACAACACTTGCAGCTTACAATTCAGGAAAATGATGTCCCATAAATATCAAATGTCCATGATGGGTGAACTCAAATTCTTTCTCGGACTGCAAAATTGTCAACAACAAAATGAAATTTTCATTTCCCAGAAGAAATATCCGAAGGAATGCCTAAAGAAGTACAAAATGCATGATTCCAAAATGAAGGTCTATAAGACTCCAATGCCCACGAATGGTATAAGATGGATGCGGTTGTGTATGGCATATGATCAGAAAGCCTATCGTTTGATGATTGGGTCTCTTCTTTATGTATGTGCATCCAGACCTGACATTATGTTGATTGTTTGCATGTGTGCCTTCTATCAAGCTGCACCAAAAGAATTGCATCACCAAGCGGTCAAGCGCATTATGAGATATTTGGCTCACACCCCATCTTAGGTTTATGGTATCCTAAGGGAGCACAATTTTATCTTGTTGGTTATTCAGACTCAGATTGGGCTGGTGACTTGGTTGATAGGGAATCTACCTCAAGGACATGTCATTACCTTGGTTGATCATTGGTCTGTTAGTCTTCAAGGAAGAACAATTGTGTATCTCTCCCTACCGCTAAAGCCGCATATATTGCTGCTGGTGCTTGTTGCACTTAGTTGTTGTGGATGCAGAAGACATTGAAGGGTTATGGCATCAAGGTCAAGAACATACCTCTATATTGTGATAATGAGAGTGCCATCAAAATTGCACACAGTGCCGTGGAGCATTCTTGCATGAAGCACATTGCCATGAGACATCATTTTATTCGTGATCGTGTGGCTCGAGAGGATATTATCATCAATCACGTCAAGACCAAAGACGGTCTCACCGATATATTCACCAAGCCACTCGATGAGAAAAGATTTTGTGCATTATGGTGTGAGGTAAATATCCTGGACTTCGCAAACATGCAGTAAGCTGGACTCGACACCCATGCTAACACTTTCACATCTTTGAAGGAATGGGTGCATACCACTCGAAGAGTTTGAGAATTTCGACAAATTGAAATTTTGTTTCTGGGAGTGAATACATTAACGAAGAACTAGACTAACCGGGTGCCACGATAATTGTGCGGCGCTCGGGGTCATAAAGTTCTTATATGGTGGGTTACGCCACCACAATTTTCTTTCATTGATATTATTTTCGTTCGATGGACTTGGTTTCTGTCCGAGTGTATTTCTCTCATAGCTATTTGATCACGTGCTTGTGTTTCAGCCTGAGTGAAATGCCTAGGACCCTGTTTTCCCTCTGATCTATCTCTTCCAGTCTTTGTTGTTCCGTTGCAAATGCTCAAATTTTATCTGGAATGAAACTTATCTGGTGTCCTTGACCACGATTAAGATTCGGTCCAAACATTTATCTACTTTGCGAAAGCTATCCGTAATTTGGGGTTTCCCTCCCAATTCAGGACCACGATCTTTATAATAGTTGCCACGTGCAACACATCAATTGCCAATCCATCCAGACCTCTTAATCGCAATTGTCTCTGCTTGGAGAACGATTGATCAAACCTTTGTGTGAAGTTATTTCCATTCACCTATATATACCAGACCACTCCCTCTTCCACCTTACTCTCTTTCTCCCCGCCTTTACTCCACCGAAACCCTCGCCACATCGCTCCTTCTTGAGCTGGACGCCGACGATCCCTTCGCCGCTTAACTACCGACAAGAGGTCGCCGGAGTCCTTCCACGCTGCCGCGAGACATCCTCTTTCCTGTGCAGCCGTAGTTGCTGCACATCAACAAGCTAGGGTACATGTGGTTCGAACTCGGAGCTCCATCCCTCACGTTTCGAGTTCATTCACGGTTATTTATCTCCGATTTTACCACATATCTTAGATCTAGATTTTTACTCCTCTAGTGCAGATGCAGTTTATAGCTATTCCTCGCATCCGAATGTTTCAGATCTAGGGTTTATGTTATGTTTCTCTTGAATGATAGGCATAGCTCGTTGTCTAGTATTATTCTTCGGACCTACTAGATCAACCTATATGCTTCATTCATTCGAAACATCTCTCAAAGTCTGTATCTGGTTCTTCCTCAAAATGTCCTTTGTTTGAGAAAACTTTCGCTATGAGCATTGGTGACCCTGTCCCCATTTTCCCTTGTACCTATTCTCTTTCACAGGTGATCGCAGTCTGTTGAAGATTCTTCTAAGCCACTATCGGATTCAGGGCTCCGCAGACCCAAGAAAGGGTCGAACTCTGGGGCGTGTATGAAGAACTCAACCTCTCCAGCCAGCCAACTCGCTACTCTCATGGCCTAGCTCGATGAACAGGAAACGAAATGGACACGGCAGTTTACACAGGTTCGGGCCACCTTGTGGTGTAAAACCCTACTCCTGTTTTGTGGTGGATTAGCCTCACGGGGGCTGAGGATGAACTAGTACAAGGAAGAACAGCCTCGCGAGGTCAGCTGTGGGGGTGGATATGAGCTCATGTGGTTCTCAAGGAATTCGTCCCTTGCTACGGTGGTCGCTAGGCTATATTTATAGTGGTCGCGGTCCTCTTCCCCCAAAACTTAGGCGGGAAGGGATCCCAAAGTGGCTGATTTTGAAGGGGAGCACGTAGGACATCTTATCCTAATGAAAGGTGGTCTTCTCCTACAAAGCTTCAGGTCATGACGTTGTGGTGGGCTCGGCGATGAAATCGGTGGTGCCGTCCTAGCGGTCTTAGTCTTGTTGCACGTAAACGGTAACCTTTGGGTGATTTCTCGGGACTCTACGCATGTGCTTGCGTCCTTAGCATGAAAGAGGAAACCTGCCACTCTGCGCCTGCTGGCGCGCGCCTAACCTTGGTCGTCATGGCTGGTGTCACCTCAACCTCGTACGGCGAGTGCTTCCATAGGAATCTCCACTCCTCAGGAGGACGCCTAGGGAGGTCGCTCCTTCTGGAGGTCTTGATGTCGTCCGGATCGCAAGGCTCGGCCCCTCATGAGGGTCTTCTCTTATCGAGGCTGAAGATGGGCCGTACTTGGCCGCTGATGGAGCCACGCCATGGGCCTCAGGCAGGGAAGTCTGGGTTCCCTGGTTCCCAGAACGCCGACAGTAGCCCCTGGACCCAAGGCGCGCTCGCACTTGGCTTCGAGGCGAAGCCAAGGGGCAAGTGTGAAGCGCCATGGGCCCCAATCACCCGCGGAACGAGTCAACGCGTGGCTCTTGATGGGACGTGGGTGTCTCCACTTCCCCATGCTGCCTCGGCAACTGTTCGACTTGACCATTGCCTGTTGCATGCAGAAAAACCATCATTACTCGAGATCATGGGGGCCGGCGGTTGGCCTCCCTCCGGCTATAAATGCGGAAAGGGGGTGGAGCCCCCAGCCCATCTTTGTCTTCTCGCCCCTTGCTCCTCCTCCTTCTTGCTCCGCTGTCTTGCTAGAGCATCCATGGCGCCGATCAGGAGGTTCTCCGCTGCAGAGAAGGGGAAGGCTCCTCAAGTAGAACCGGAGCTGCTCCCGCCAAACGAAAGGCCCGATCACTCCTAAGGCGCCGCCGCGGAGGCCATGATGCCACGGCCTTGGCATGAATGGGCTCCGCCGGGCTTCCCGGTCCCCCTATACGCCCGCACGCATGGCCCTACACACAGGAGCACTCACCGGCGCCACGAGGAGTGGTGCCGTGGATGAGGACAGGCGATGGCCATGGGGCTGCTTCACTCGTGGACCCACACTGAAGGCACGGCTCGTGAGTTAATGGTGTTAGCGGCAATGCCACCGCGGACATGGATTCGTCTTCCGAGGCCTTTCGTGAGGGATATAACATCGAGGGGGCCTGTCGAACTTAGCTACAACATGTCGGATGCTGCGGCCAGGCTTCAGAGGCCGAGGTTGAGGTCTTCGAGGAGGCCAGGCTTCAGAGCCCACCGCAGGCATCAGCGCTTTTCTTCAAGGTCTTCGAGGAGGATGGTTGGAGCCTGGAGTACTACCCTGAGGGAGGTGGCCATGGCGACAGGGCCACCGGTGTTGAACTTGCCCTTGGCCTTGTCCGCGACTCCTCCGATAGTAGCAGCGCCTCCTCCGAGCACGACACGAGCAACGACATCAGCTACGAGCCCCCGAGCCACAGTGCTCGTACCTCTGCAGCGGCGTCAGCCCTGCGCCACCGGTGATGCCGCCGAGGATGTGGCCTCCTTAGAAATTCTTCTTTTTGTTTCACCCCTGCAAGACATCATGACGAACCCCTTAGGGGTATGTAAAAACAGCGATGCTTCTACCAAGGCATTATTGTCCCCGATCAATGTTGCGCTTGCGTTACCCACTACGGCATGGTCCCCCCTTTCATTCTTGCGGTAGCTTAGTGCTCTACATCGGCAGGACCCATTCCCCAGGCAGGCTTCAGCCGTCGCTAGTATGCCAAGCCGCGATGTCGTGGTCAAGGCTAGGAGGTGAGCTGCCTGAGGTTTGGTAAGAGCCCCTAAGGCGCCATGCTCAGGAGGTCCCCTTAGATGTGCAAGCGGCTCTCAAAAGAGTGAAAGGGAAATATCCTTGTCCTGGCGAGATCGCAAGGGGGAAATGCTGAACATGAGATGCACACTTTGCGTATGTTTGCCGACTTATCTCGATGATCTGTAGTTATCCTTGCGCTGCGAGGGCAGCCTTCGTGCGGTGTCCGGACGCGTCCCAGCAGCTGCGGTGTTTTCAGGCAAGACTCACACCGACCCCTTCTTCCTCGCTCATGTGGGTGCTCTACGTCCTCGGGTTCCGGCCCTCGAGCAAGGCTCAACCTCCACTGGTATGCTAGGTCATGGTGCCATGGTCAAGGCTAGGGGGTGAGGGCTCGAGGGCCAGTAGGGGCCCCAGAGGTGCGATGATCAGGGGATCCCCCTTTTACGTGCAAGTGAATTACGTGGAAAAAGGGGTAGCCGGCCCCATGAAGGTGCCTTGGAGGGATCACGACCTGCAATCCTGGCTCTGGAGGTCCCTGCGAGTTAGCTGAAGGAAGAAAGCATAGAATACAGCAGCGTTCCCCGACCTGCCGATGATCTTTCCGCGAAAAGGTGAACACACTGAGGACCCGATGAGGTGATGTCCGTGAGCTAGAGCTCAGTCTCTCAGATTTATCTGCTCTGCAGGGACGGACCCAAGCACAGGCACCGTGCCAGCAGCCCCCGTTGCAGGATGAACGAGAGGCGGGTTAGCGACGCGTAGAGGCCGCGTGAGGCGACTCCATAAATGACGGGACAGTAGGGGTAATACAAATAATCACGATAAGGCGAAACCAGCTCTGACAGATGCGCAAAACGATACACGCTGCATGGCGGACCCATACAGCTTGAGGATAAAGCAACCCGAGGGGCGTCCTCAACTGAACAAACCAAAAAGATCACCTGGCACCGTCGGGGTAGAAGGGTTGAAGTAGCTGGAGATGTGCACCACACAAGTCGCTCCTCATGACTCGGCAGGCTCCTGAGTCCCGGGGGGCTCAGGAGGCTCCGGCTCCTCCCTCAGGCTCGTCTAGCGCCTGGCTTCATGAGTCGACAGGACGCCCTGCATGTAGCATTGGAGCAAGGCAACCACGCTCGGCAGGCTGAATGGCATGCGAACATAATTGTGGGGGTGGCCTCCACACCGGCCAACGCGGGATGACCAGAAGAGCTCGTGAGAAGCAACCCTGTTGAGGCCTGGACGTTGACGCAGACGCGTCTTGCCACTCATCTCCTGGCGGCAACTACACTGAGCGACGTGGTTCGGCACTCGCCGCACATGGCCCGCGCCTCCTGAAGATCCTCGATCGCCCTGGTGATGATCTCCTGAGCGCTTGGTGCTTCGCACCCTGTGCCCTGCTCTCGGAAGCGTGCGTTGAAGCACGCCTCCACATGGTGCCCGAACGCCTCCCTCGTGACGCTGGCAATGTCAAAGGCCCTCTAGAGGAGAGCCCCCGAGCACATCCTGAGAGGGGTGCCGGGCACGCCTTCCTATGAGAGAGGGGAAGGCGCCCCAGCAAAGGGTGCGGGGCTCGAAGCTTGATCGTTGGGTGCCCCAGCCTCGTGAGGGCCCTTGAAGAGGAGCTGCTTCTTCTTCTTCGGGATGGCCTTAGGAGGACGGGTGGCGCCCTCGCCATATGAGTTCTCGACCGCCATGGCCTGGTAGGCGCGCTCGAGGGAGCACACCGCGTACTTCTCATCACAGGCGACCATGATGATGCCGCAGATTCCCAGCATCCTGAAGACGTTGTAGCCTTGGTGAGTCGCCGCCATGAACTTTGCCAGGGCCAGGTACCCGAGGATGGCTTTTTATGGAAGGCGAATATGAGCAATATCAAAGTCGATGAGCTCGATGTGGTAGTTGTCGCGCTTGCGGAAGGTGGCAGGGAGACAGATCTGCCCTATGGGTATGGTGGAGCCATCGGTCACTCCTTAGAATGGGTTGGTGGGCAGAAGATGGTTGTATGTCACCTGGAGCCTGTCAAATGTCTCGACAGTCCATGAGGGCTTTGGTCGTCGTTCCTCCTTGGTGGCGGTGGCATCGAAGGGAGGCCAACATTGCAATGAGGGCATTCGTCATGAGGCTGGTCCCACCATGGACTGTCGAGAGGCTTGCCCTGCCAGCGGTCCTCACGAGGCTTGTCGCGCCAGCCCTGACGGGGGTCATGGTTGTCCCAGTGGCCTCCCATGTGACCTCCTCCACAGCTATAGCCACGGTCATTGCACTCAGGGCCGGCGGCCAAGGCATCTGTACCAGATGGCCTTGAGCTCTTAGCAGTCGTTGGTGTTGTGGTTGTGCATGTTGTGGAAGACGCAGAACGGGGGTTTGTGTTTGGAAGACTCAGGTGATCACAACTGCGCTTCATCTCGGGCTCGGCCGTGAGCACCGCCAGGCCCTTGCGCTTCACATCCTTCGCCTTAGCCTTCTTGTCTTTTGGGTCGGCCTCTGGGAGCTCGAGGAGCAAGAGATGGCCTTCTTCTACCTTCGCGCACCTGGTCGCCATATTGAACATCTCTAGAGCTGAGCACATGTCCTCGTGTATGGCGAGCTCCTCCTTCATCTTGACGTCCCGGATGCCATCAGTGAATGCAGAGGTGGTGGCCTCGTTCGACACCTTGGGGATCTTGAGGCGAACGTTGGTGAAGCGCTAGATGTATTTGTGCAAGGTCTCCCTTGGTTGCTTCTTGATGCGCCATAGGACCCTCGAGGCAGGAGTGCGGTCGCGGGTACCTTGGAAGTTCTCGACGAAACGCTCCCGCAACTCATCCCAGGAGGAGATCGATCCCATCGGGAGGTCTAGGAGCCACGAGGACGCGCCATCCTTGAGAGCCACAGGGAACTAGTTCACCATGACTTTATCGTCACCGCTCTCCG
The DNA here is from genome assembly GCF_002162155.2 of Triticum dicoccoides. Taxonomy (NCBI): domain Eukaryota; kingdom Viridiplantae; phylum Streptophyta; class Magnoliopsida; order Poales; family Poaceae; genus Triticum; species Triticum dicoccoides. Next base: position 342,678,081 of record NC_041383.1, on the reverse strand, counting down.
CCTCGATGCTCTTCTCATAGAGCTTGAGGAACTCGGCTGGGTCAGGGTTGCCATCATAGCGCAGTGGCAGATCTGGCTTGAATTTGCCGGGCCAGACGACACGACGATGCTCCGGAGTGAACGCCCGGTAGCCTGCCGAGCTCACAGGAGCCTGCCGCGGAGGGGGAGCTTGGTCTAGATGCCCACATGCAACCACCTCGGGCTCCACACCGTCTTGGAGCGGAGGTGCCAGGGAGCTAGGAGCGCACGTGCTTCTCCCTTGGGCCGCTGCACAACCCAGCAACTTTCTTCATTGTGCGCGGGCGCCCTGCATGGCGGGTCGCGCCGAGGGGCCACACGCCATGGCTCGTGGATGACATCTTGTCAGAGAGGAGTAGGGGGTGCTCCGTGGGCCATGTCACCTGCCTGGGGTGGCGGTGGAGGCAGCGAACCGGACGGCGCAGGAGCCTCTCCAGTAGCACTCACAAGCTCGGCGATGCGATCCAGCCAGTCCTCATAGAGGTCATCGGCCGGGCGGTAGCGCAGAAGCTCGCGCGCCATGAGCAGCACCGCCTATGTGTTCGCTGGCCCCCGACGAGCATGGGAAGATGAAGCAGTGGCCGGGGTCAGCTATGGAGGGGCGGTGCGGCTGTTGCATTGCGCGGAGGGTGGCAGTGACGATTCCAGCTACTCGTGGATCATGAGGCTGGTGGCGGCATTGGCCATAGGATACGGGGAGGGCGAGGAGCACCATTGCCTGTGTGTGTCGTTTGAGCGACGCGCGTAGCAAGGGCTGCCCGGTGCTCAGCACGAACTCGACGAGCGTCCGCCATGAGAACAACGGAGCGATGGCGAAACAATTGATGGAAGAGAGGCTTCAACACTCCCCTACCTGGCGTGCCAAATGTCGGATTCAGGGCTCCGCAGACCCATGAAAGGTTTGAACTCTAGCCAGCCAACTCGCTGCTCTCACAGCCTAGCTAGATGAACCGAAAAGGAAATGGACATGGCAGTTTTCCCAGGTTCGGGCCAACTTGCGGTGTAAAGCCCTACTCCTGCTTTGTGGTGGATTAGCCTCGCGGGGGGCTGAGGATGAACTAGTACAAGGAAGAACAGCCATGCCATGTCTATTCTGGGGGTGGATATGAGCTCAAGGGGTTCTCAAGAAATTCGTTCCCTTGCTATGGTGGTGGCTAGGCTATATTTATAGTGGCCGCGGTCCTCTTCCCCAAAAACTTAGGCAGCAAAGGTTCCCACAGTGGCCAATTTTGAAGGGGGACAAGTAGTACATCTTATCCTTACGAAAGGTGGTCTTTGCCTGCAAAGCTTCTAGTCGTGATGTCGTGGTGAGCTCAGCAATGACATATGTCCCGCCTTCTTGGCGGCCTTGGTCTTGTTGCACATAAACGGTAACCTTTGGGTGATTCCTCGGGACTCTGCGCCTGCACTTGCCTCCTTTGCACCAAAGAGGAAACCTGCCGCTCTACGCCCGCCGGCGCGCGCCTGACCTTGGTCGTCATGTCTAGCGTCACCTCAACCTTGTGAGGCATGTGCTTGCATAGGAATCTCCGCTCCTCAGGAGGCCGCCTAGGGAGGCTGCTCCTTCTGGAGGTCTTGATGTCGTCTGCCTCACGAGGCTTCGCCCCTCGCGAAGGTCTTGTCTTGTCGAGGCTGAAGATGGGCCGTCCCAGGCCGCTGATGGAGCCACGCCATGGGTCGCAGGCATGCAAGTCTGGGTACCCTTGTTCCCATAACGCAGACAGCCACACAGTATGGCTAATGACAAAGAGGCATTCATGGGCACAACTGACGAGTCAAAAGCGCCAAAGGCAAAGGGCCCAATGGCAGGCCCTTCCTCTGGCAAAAGAAAAAGAGCCGAACCAAATGCAAATGAGCAAGAAGCAGATGCTCCGAAGAAAAGGAAAGGTGGCCAGCAATCACTCACAAATACAACTCAGTATATCTCTCATGATGATTACAACACAGTATCTAGAGAAGATTCTACTCATAGAAAAGGACATGTGCAAATGATTTGGCGTCACTTGGTACGGAAGTGGTTTCACTACAAGATGGTTCATCCTCGGTATACCAAGAACTTTGCTTTCCATCCCCCATGGGTGACTATCACGAAATTGGACTCATACGGGCAGGTGAACCCCAACAAAGGCCTCCTCCACCTCCGGATGCTCATGAGTTGTCCACCAAGACTCCAGACTCTTATCCTGAAGAAAAGGCCAAGCGCCTCAAGAATGCTGAAAATCGGGCCAAGAAGGCCGCAAAAAGAACAGGCCAATGAAGAAGAAAATCGTCCTTTAATCAAAGCAGACGTCGAGAATAAAAAGGCAGCAGGAAAAACTAAACGCCGAACAAAGAACAAACATGATCCAAATTTGCTGCTCTGAAGAGAAAGAGTGCACCGAGGAAAGGCCTGCTAAGCCAGCTGAACCTGAAAGTGATTCCTCTGATCAAGATGATCCTCTGCTCACCCAAGAAGAAATTAATGCAACTCACTCCGAACAAGTGAATGTAACTACTTCCACTGTTCTGCCCGATCTTCGAATGAGTGCAGTCCCAGTTGCACCTCCGAAGAAGAACCCGTTGAAGAGAAGGACCCCTGCAATCACTTTAACTATGGTTGACGAAGTAAATACTGAACCTCGTCCTGATGCAATAAAGATGCAAGATTTGGTTGTTGAAGCCCCTGTTGGATCAGCTAATCTAAGAGAAAATATTCTGAAAGAAAATGCGAAGCAAATCAAAGCCCCTGCTGCTAAGCAAAAAGTTCCAAGTATTGATGCCGTGAAAGAGAAGGCTGCACAATTTGCTCCAAAACTGACTCAACCTTTGGCATCGTTGCCTCCGACTGATCAAAATGTGACACAAACTGCTCCTTCTACTCATGCTGCTGCACCGACTCAAGATGACTATGTTGCACCACATTCTTTCAATCATACGTTCATCATGGAGCAATTGGACAGATTTGTCGAAGATTTGTTTGATGGAGGAGTGGCATATTTTCCCATTCCCTCAGAAGTAATTATTCAATCGTCTGATCTGATCCAAGATTTGAGCAATGATTTGGTTGAGATCAATGACCTTACTGCACAACTCAAGGATCTCGGCAATTGTATGAAAGATACGAAATCCAAGTTTGTCATCAAGCGGCTTGAAGAATCTTATGAGGATGTTAACAAGGCTCTGACAATTCTTCACCACAGAAGATTGGGATTTCATTCGGATCTGGATTAAATCGTTCACAAGATTTGCCTTGATCACCATGCCAAAGTGACTGGTTATAATGATCTAGTCAAAGGGCACATTGATCCGTCCAAGAAGAAGAAGAAGAAAAACATAGCAAGAAGAATGCTCCTCCTCCTCCTGATGCTGATACATAGAGAGAAAATACTACTGTATGGGGAATTCCTTTGCCTACTCATGAACCAGTTGTAGATGCATTAACTTCACCAAGGCCAACTGTAACAGTGCCTGTGGCCTCCCCTACTCGGGGTGAAAATCCTCCTCAGCATCAACTGTCCGAAGAAGGTGAACTTCCTCAATGTTAATGACAAGCTTCTCTTGCCCACGATGAACCAAATGATTTGGTTCCTCCCTCTGTACCTCCAAGGACTTCTGAAGCACATCACCAATAGCCCCTACTTGCTAATAAGGACTCACTGCCTGAGTCAACACTTAAACAAGTCTCCAACCCTTTCCCTCTGCGAATCTCACTCAACATGACACAAAAACCTCAGTTGATCCTTCTGCAGCTAAATCAACGTCTCATCATTCAGACTCCGTCATCTATGGGGTTGAAGTGATTTTCGTGGAAGATGAACTAACATATCCTTATCCTCGCAAGCGCCTGCTGTTGTTTACCTCCGGTTTACCGTCAAAGGGCCACTTTTCAATCGGAACACTCATCCGAATTTGTTTCAAGAGAGTCCATACAACAAGCCCCATATTTCTGAATCTCCTCGGTTCTAGACTTAGGAATAGGCAACATATTATTCGCGGATTCTTTATGCCCACCTCAAAATTTTCCCTCATGAGTTCCTAGATATCGCTACATTAAAGAACCTTGGCTGATTTAATCAAGTATTGCAAGACATCGAATACTTTGGCCTCATGCATGTCTTTACAAATCAGCATCCATAGAATAGGGAGATTATCCTTCAGTTTTTTGCTATGCTGTATATATCTGGTGATGTGTCTGATAGCACAAAGTGGATTATGGAATGGATGACTGAAGGCAAACGAATCAAATGATCTGCCATGGACTTTGTCTCTCATTTTCATTTCCCACGATTCAAACATGGGAAAACTGAGATTCGAGTTCATAACATTGATGCAATCTGTTATGAAGATTTTTATGCACAATGGATGAAGAGAAAATCCATGACTATCATGGTCCTCTTCTACTGGAACATTTGACATTCGATATCAAACGCTTTACCATATCTTGACTTATACCCTTTGTCCGCTGGTTGGGATGAATTCCGACAATGCTATCTCTAATGTTTCGGAACACCATCCATGCCATCTGTCAACGGTTCATATTCAATGCCGAAGAACACCTTCCTACGCATACTGATGGATTCTGCTCTGTGTCCAGAAACTATCATAGTATTTGGGCCCTGGATTCAGAAAGTGGTTGACTATGCAATGAAGACCGAATACCTTGCGAAAGTCAGTCACAAAAGCTTCATTCCTCATGTGCGTGATACGCTGAAAGTAATGGAAGATTTATCTTCAGGAAGAGCACCAGTGTCGAGTACTTCTGATCATCATAACACTTTTAAGGGACCAAAGCTACCTAAGGGTGATCGTTTACTAAACACTCAACCTCCTTATCATCTTGAACGAAGGATGCGCACTAAACAACTTCTATTGAAGCATATGGCCAAAGACTGGCAAGAGAAAGAGGACCTAGCTGACGAACTTAATGCTATTCACAACTGAACAAAAGTTGTGCACATGATCACAGCAGAAAGCAATAAGCATTTATGGAAATTGCTTCGGAAGTTTTTCTTCAAGAAGCAACTCACTCACCCCCATCTCCAAGAACTCTATAAGTACATTGATCAAGGGTTTATTGTTGAAGATTTTCAAGGTCACATTACTTCACCTTTACCAGCTTGTGAACAAACAAGGAATTTACTTTGGATTCAACTACGCAAATTACTCGACAAATCAGAAGCCGCATCGCCAACTGAAAGATCTACTGAAGAATATCCTCTGTCTTGCAAGACTCACGAGGCTTATCCCAATGTACCTTCCTCTTTTCAGCGCCAAGCTAGTCTTGAAGGATCTGCTGCTGTTGCTAAAGACGAAGATGTTCCAGACACCTCCAAATCAGAAACTTCTTCTGGTAGTTCCTCGGGCGATACCTTAGAGTGAACCATATTGACATTTTAGCACTCGTGTTTTCGTCACCTTTTTGACACTAGTTAATAGAAAGGGAGAGAATAACCTTGAGAGTTTTAATATATTTGCTCTGTTGGATTTGTTCTTTGTGTTTACTCGCTCTATCTTTTGAGTAAAATTACATCATTTTATGTGCTCTAATGTAAAATTTATGTTCTGGGCTATAATATTAATAAACCCCCTACTCACATAGTCTCTCAAAGCTTATTTTTTGCAGGTGGAATTATTGACAGAAGTCATGAATGATTGCACTATATTCTCGTTGGATTACCTATCATCAGTGTGAATCATTACCTCGTATGATTGAAAATCCTGCACTCACTCCAATGAATTGCAAGGACCTTCATTATATATCAACTGACCCTGATGTCAGTGTCCCGGGAATGGGGGTCCCCAGACTTGCCTGCCTGCGGCCCGCAGCGTGGCTCCACCAGTGGCCCAGTACGACCCGTATTCATCAACTAACCCTCAAGACCCTCGCGAGGGGCAATCCTCATGGGGCGGATGATGCAAGGCCTCCTCAGGAGCAGCCTCGCCTGGAAGGCTCACGAGGGGGCGGAGAGATCAAGGCAAGGGGTACCTCACAAGGTTCCAGTGACTCAAGCAATGACGACCAAGGCCAAGCGGACGCCAGGCGGGCGCCAGCGTGCAATGTCCTCGTTTCCCCTTTGGTGCTAAGGGGGCAAGCGCAGGCACAAAGTACCAAGGCATCAAGCAAAGGTTTCCATATCGGTGCATTAAGACCAAGACCAGCATGACGGCAGGATGGAGGTCATCGTGGAGCCCAAGACGGCGTCACCACCAGCGCCTTTGGTAGGCGAAGACCACCTTTAGTCAGGATAGCTTGTACTAGCTGTCCCCTTTCATAATGGCCGTTGTTGGATCCCTTCCCGCTCAATATTTGGGAAGAGGACCAGGGCATCTACAAATAGTGCTAGCCACCATAGTAGAAGGGACAACTGATTGGGGATCAATTCCACCGCAAGAAAACCACCCACCAAGCACAATAACACCTCTCCTTGCGAGGCTGTTCTTCCCTTGTACTGTTCATCATCAGCCCAAGAGGCAATCCACCACCGCTGTCAGGACCACGACTCGGTGTCACATCGATCTAGCCGGTAACACCTCATATCACTTTGCGGCCTCACGCACGGTATCCCCACGGGTGTCGCCTTACCTTTGCTCGGGACCGTTTGCGCCTTTTGGCTCACGTATATGATAGTGTCGCTAGCATCCATATGATAAGGAGCCCGGGCTGACATGACTAGTCGTAAACCCAAAGTGGCACAGACTTACAGGGATAGGCATCCATGACCCAGCTTCGAACGTGTCGGTCATCAGCAAGTGGGTCCGGGCTGTAGCACTGGGCTAGCAGGACTCCGGTAAACCGGGCTGTAGCGGGCTAACAGGACTCCGGTACTCAATGCGTGACATTTCCCCGAAGGGACAGACACCGGAACGAAGAAGGACATATGCCGGCCAGCCTAAGTGTTCCAGAGCAGTAGCAAGCTACCATGGCTCAGCGGCAACACTAGGAGACATTTCCCGGTAAGAGAGGCTACTAAAGATAAACAACTAGATAGTCAGATCCCACACATACCAAGCATTTCAACCATACACACAATATGCTCGATATGTGCAAATACAACGAAGCATCACAACATGACTCTACGACACAAGTACTTTATTTAAGGCTCAGGGAGCCATACATATCATACACAAAGGTACGGGTCTCACGACCCAACATTCAAGTCATACAGTCATACAAACCAGCAGCGGAAGTAACTTGTCTGAGTACAGACAACTAGTAAAATAAAAGAGGCTTGGAGGGCCTAGCTATACTACGTGGTCCTTCAGAGGCTCAAGATCACCACCTGGGCCTTTAGCCTACTCGTTGATGTCAACGTCTACGTAGAACCCATCAGAAGGGGTTGCAGCGTCTTCTGTAAAATGTAAATTATAGCAACATGAGTACAAAGGTACTCAGCAAGACTTACATCAGATCCTACATACATGCATATTATCAAGAAGGGTTGGTGGAGTTATTGCAGCAAGCCAGCTTTGACTCTTGGCTAGACTATCCTACGATACTTCAACTTGAAACGGTTTTGCGCACACGAGTCCACTACCCACCAATTCAATACACTACCGGGGATCCCCCTCCGTCTTCCTACGGAAGAGCCATCCTCGGCACTCACACTTATCTTGAGGCTTTTAGTAGTTTCCATTTACTTGTCTATGAACTGTATAGGCAACCAAGTAGTCCTTTACCGTGGCCGCGGCTATTCGAATAGATCATGATAACCCTGCAGGGGTGTACTTCTTCATACATGTTTCCACCACTTAGCGTTTGCACACGACATGTGCTCGGCAGACTTCAAGCGAAAGCCGACGTGGGTGTAGACCACGACCTACCTAAACACTTAAGCCTCTAGTCCAGGTTTATCGCCTATCCAGGTTCCATCCGCAGGGAGTCCGGCCGAGGTTTCCCATACGGCCCCGAACGATGTGAACAGGGTTCCCGAGATACCTAACGGGTATTCGGTACACCCGGCCACGTACCTACCGCATCACAGCCCACCCCTACGGTCAGCGCTGTCCACGGCCTCCAGTAGGCTACAAACACCAGAAACTACTTGCAACTCCTGGACAGAGAGCTAGGGTGAATAAGAAGTCGAGCGGGGTCATATTTCAGGGCCCAATGCATGGTAGTAACTGTATCTTAAATCACACATACAGATCTCAGTGCTTAAGGTCGGCTTCAATGAAACAACCCACCATGTACTCCTACATGGCCTCTCATGGATACCTTTACCAAATCGTGTTCACCACACCACTCTCATTACCGACATAATCATTTCACTCTAGCCCATCACCCAGATGAACCAGACCTGACACGACTCTAAGCATAGCAGGCATAGCAAGGTAGGAACAACACATACATATGGCTCAAACAACTCCTACACATGCTAGTGGGTTTCATGTAGTTACTGTGGCAATGACAGGTCATGCAGAGGAAATGGGTTCAACTACCGTAGCACACAGCAGTTTGAAACGCGTTGTCTTAATGCAGTAAAAGAGAGCAGGAGCGAGAACATGGGATTGTATCGATATGATCAAATGGTTGGTTCCTTGCCTGATGGTTCGATGCACTGATACGGTTCTTCGTTAGGGTAATCACGGTACTCCTCGGAGGCAGAACCTGTCGCAAAGGACACCGATACTCAACCACCACCAAACAATGTGCAACAATATGATGCATGCATGAAACATGGCAATATGAGTGTGTTGGGCTAATGCAACTAAAACCAGAAGGGTTTGAACCAATTTGAATCAAAGATTCAAATTTCAAACTCAAACATGGCCTTTTAAAGTGCTTTTCCTTATTCTGCTTTAAACATCAATTTAACTTGTTTGATCATGCATGAAAATAGTACAGATGGATAGATTGGATTTTTCTGATCATTTTTCATATATAATTTGTCTGATTTGGAGTTACAGAATAAAAGTTATGAATTTTTGAAGTTTGAATTATATTCTGGAATTTCCTGATTTAATTTAAATCCAGAAATATATATATTGCGCCAGCATGACGTCAGCACGACGTCAGCGGTCAACTGCGGCTGGCTAGGGTCAAACCTGACGTGTGGGGTCCACACGTTAGTGACAGGGGGGTTTAACAGGGTTAGTTTAATCCTAATTAAGAGTTAGTGGCGCTGGGGCCCACTGGTCAGTGGCAGGGGGGTTAATTAACAGCGATTAGTACTAAGCTAACCACCTGGCCGACGGGGCCCACGCGTCAGTGACTCTGGGGGGGTCAAACCCCAGGTCGAACAAGTCAAACCCGCCGGCGGTTAGTCGCCGGCGAGGTCCGCGGCGTACATGTGCCCCGGGTTTCCTCTGTGGTGCTCCAAACGGCGTGCGGCTAGGTGCGTTGGAAAGCTAGCTCGATGGCGCGTCGGGCGGTGGCCGTGGCTGGGCCTGGGGTGGCCGGAGTCGACGGCGGCGAGCTCGGCTGCGGCCGCCGGGGTTCGGTCGTGCACGGAAACGTGGTTGGAGCTCGAAGGCGAGCGAAGCAAGGCGCTAGGGATGCTCTACGGGGCCTTACGAACTTGTTGGACTCGCCGGGGTGACCAAATGGTCACCGGAGCTGCGTCGACGGCGAGCTCGGTGACGGCGGAGGTTCGACCGTGGTGGGAAACGGAGTTACGGCGCGGGAACGAGGGGGAGAAGAGAGGGAAACGGTGGCGGAGCTCACCGCGGTTGCAGCGGGCGTCGAAGCGGGCTCGGGGACGCACTGGAGACGGCGAATCGACGGCGATGGTGGTCGGAGCCCGAGGAGGAAGACGATGGCGACGGCGGCTCCACAGGGCGTCCGGCGTCTTGTGGCTTGACGGAGAGCTTCAGGGCGCGGGGGCGGAGCTCCTGCGCGAGTCGGGAAGGCGAGGGGAGGCCGGTGGCGGCGGCTATGGCGAACGGCGGCGATGGGTGTGTTCGGACATGGGAGAGAGAGGGCGAGGGAGAGGAGAGGAAG
>NC_041383.1:342655162-342667838 GCF_002162155.2 Triticum dicoccoides | reverse complement strand
AGGGGAGAGGCAGGCAGGCAGGCGAGCTGGTGGCGTGGTGCGGTGGCGCGCGCGCGCGCCGGGCACACTCCCCTCCCTCTGTCGAGGACGAAGACGACAGAGGAGGAGGCGGGCTGGGCCGCCTGCTGGCTGGGCCGGCCAGCTACTGCTGGGCTGCATAGGGAGGAGCCCCAGGTAAGCTTCTCCTTCTTTATTTATTTTTGTTTTCTAATTTCTGTCATTTGTTTTGATTTAAATAATATATTAAATCAATTTATTACCTTATGCCAATTTTTGCAGGAGCTAGATATATTATTCCAGAGCTCCCCAACAGGTGGCATAATTTTTGGACATATATTAATATATATAACTAATATATTTCCAATGCAAATAGTTATGCATTAATTCCAAATGCCCAAAATAAATACCTATGAGCTCTTAAAAATATTGGTTTGATTTTTATCTCTGTCCAATATTTTCAGAGAGCAACATGAGCATTTTCTTGGACCCTTTTTGGAGAAATTTTTATTTGGGTCATTTTCAAAATGATTCTGAGGGTTTCACAAATCCCCATTTCAATTTTCTGATGAAAGAGTAAACATGATGCAACACTCTAATGCATGACTAGCTAGGGTGTGACAACTCACCCCCACTCAAAAGAATCTCGTCCCGAGATTTGGGTTCCTCCAGGAAGAAGGCGGGATACTCGAGTCGAAGACGATCCTCCCTTTCCCAAGTTGCTTCATCCTCAGAATGGTGCGACCATTGTACTTTGAGAAACTTGATATTATGACGTCGGGTGGTACGTTCGGCCTGATCGAGGATACGAATGGGGTACTCTCGATATGTAAGATTATCTTGGAGATAAAGCGTTTCGTGGTCCACTCCACGGATAGGATCCGAGAAGCAACGCCTGAGTTGAGAAACGTGGAAGACATCGTGGACTCTGGAGAGGTGCGGAGGTAGTTCCAACTGGTAGGCAACTTCTCCTCGTTTGGCGAGAATGCGAAAAGGTCCAATGTAGCGAGGAGCCAATTTGCCTTTGATACCGAAACGATGGGTTCCCTTCAGAGGGGTGACCCGAAGATAAGCCTTCTCGTCAACCTCGAAAGTCATAGCCTTATGTTTTCGGTCATATTGACTCTTTTGACGAGATTGGGCTGTTTTCAACTTTTCACGAACGATACGAACTTGTTCTTCTGCTTCCTGAATCATATCCGGGCCAAAGAATTGTCTTTCCCCGGTCTCTGACCAGTTAAGGGGTGTTCGACACCGTCGTCCATAAAGAACTTCAAAAGGGGCCTTACCCAAGCTAGATTGATAGCTGTTGTTGTAAGCGAATTCGGCAAATAGAAGGCACTTCTCCCAGTCCATTCCGAATGAGATAACAGAGGCTCGAAGCATGTCTTCTAGAATCTGGTTGACGCGTTCCACTTGACCACTCGACTGAGGGTGGAAGGCGGTGCTAAAGGAGAGACGGGTTCCCATAGCATTTTGGAAACTTTCCCAAAATCGAGAGGTGAAAAGACTTCCTCGATCCGAGTTAATTTCCAAAGGAACACCATGGAGGGACACTATTCGGGAGATGTATAAGTCTGCCAGCTGACTAGCGGTTATACTCTCACGAACAGGTAATAAATGGGCTACTTTGGAAAGACGATCGACAACGACGAAAATAGCATTATTCCCTCTCTTGGTCCTGGGAAAACCGGTAATGAAATCCATACCAATTTTATCCCATTTCCATTCAGGAATGGCTAAGGGTTGAAGAGTGCCAGCAGGCCGTTGATGCTCTGCTTTTACACGACGACAGACGTCGCAATTAGCAATATACTGAGCAATTTCTCTCTTCATCCTAGTCCATCAGAACCTCTGGCGTAGGTCCTGATACATCTTAGTACTACCGGGATGAATGGTGAGAGGAGATTCATGAGCCTCCTTAAGGATCAACTGCCGTAGATGCTGGTTCTTGGGAACCACTAAACGGTTCTCAAAATACACAACACCATGATCATTTGTGGAGAAACAACTAGCACCTCCGCTAGCAATGTTCTCCTTGATTTTAGATATTCCCTTATCTCGCTTTTGGGCAGCAATGATTTGATCCATAAGAGTAGGTTTCGCCACCAAGGTGGAAAGAAATCCTTGAGGAACAATGTGAAGGTTAAGCTTCCGAAATTCCTCATGGAGAAGCGGTTGACTTTGTTGTAACATTAGGTTGTTACAATAAGATTTACGACTTAGCGCATCAGCCATGACGTTGGCTTTCCCTGGGGTGTAAGTTATTCCTAAGTCGAAATCTGTGATTAACTCAACCCAACGTCTTTGCCTGAGATTCAAATCCGGTTGGGTGAAAATGTACTTCAGACTCTGGTGATCAGTGAATATTTCGCAGCGGTTACCGAGGAGGTAATGTCGCCAGGTCTTAAGTGCATAGACTACGGCTGCAAGCTCTAGGTCATGAGTAGGATAATTCTCCTCATGTGGGTGCAATTGCCGTGAAGCATAAGCAATTACGTGTCGATCTTGCATGAGAATGCAACCTAGTCCTTGTCGCGAGGCATCGCAGTAGATAACAAAGTCCTTGGAGAAGTCTGGCGGTACCAGTACGGGAGCAGAAGTCAGGCGTCTTTTCAGTTCCTGAAAGCTATGCTCACATTGTGGAGTCCATTCGAACTTCTTATCTTTCTTGAGGAGTTCGGTTAGAGGTTTGGCAACTTTGGAGAAGTTTTCGACGAAGCGACGGCAATAGCTCGCTAAGCCCAGAAAACTCCGAACTTGCTTGACCGATTCAGGTGGAGTCCAATTAAGGACGTCTTGAACTCGCTCAGGGTTAACAGCAATACCTTTACCAGATATTACATGACCCAGATAGGTCACTTCTGACAACCAGAATTCACATTTAGAAAATTTGGCATAAAGGCGATGCTCTCGAAGTTTCTTCAACACTAGCCTTAGATGTTCGGCATGTTCTTCCTCGTTCTTGGAGTAGATGAGTATATCATCGAGGTAAACCACGACGAATTTATCCAAATACTCCATGAAGATTGAGTTCATTAACCGAGAAAAGGTGGCTGGAGCGTTGGTTAAACCGAAGGACATGACGGTGTACTCGTATTGGCCATAACGAGTAACAAAGGCCGTTTTAGGAATGTCCCCGTTTCTGATTTTGATTTGATGGTAGCCTAACCTCAAATCCATCTTGGAGAAGACTGAGGATCCAGCGAGCTGATCATACAGGTCGTTGATCCTGGGGAGCGGATATTTGTTCTTGATTGTGACCAAATTGACAGGTCGATAATCTACAACCATCCGGTCTGTACCATCCTTCTTCTTGACGAAGAGGACGGGGCAAGCCCACGGAGATGAACTAGGTCGGATGAAACCCTTTTTCAAGGACTCATCGAGTTGTTTCTTAAGCTCGGCTAGTTCTAGTGGTGCCATCTTATAGGGTCTTCTAGCAATCGGAACGGTTCCTGGAATGAGGTCTATTACGAACTCAACATCCCTGTCAGGTGGAACACCTGGCAATTCCTCTGGGAAGACATCCGGGAAGTCACGGACTACCGGAACGTCCTCAAGGTCTGGCAAAGGGCTGGCGTTAAGAGAATATAATTGTCGCTTGGCTAATCGGGTTAAGACATTGACTTTCTTGCCCGAAGGGTGAGTGAGTTGAACAATCCTAGAGAAGCAATCAATTTTGGCATGATGAGCTGACATCCAGTCCATACCCAAAATGATATTAATATCTGAAAATTTAAGGGCTATCAACGATGCAAGGAAAACAAGTCTGTCGACTTGGATTTCATTTCCATAACTTACCCTAGAGGTCTGCCATCTAGAACCAGGAGTAGAAATTTCCATAGTGGATGGCATGTCACAGAATGCGGTGTTATGCAAACGAGCATAGTTTTCAGATATAAATGAATGGGAGGCTCCTGTATCGAAAAGAACAGATGCCGGGTGGCAATTAACAAGAAGCGTACCGAGAACGACGTTGGGATCCTCTTGAGCTTCTTCGGCAGAGATACAGTTGACATGGCCACGTGAAGCGGTGGCCGGCTTGGCGTGGAACACTTTCCCTGTCGGCTTGCCACGGCCAACGGCTTTAGCAGATTGGTTGGGGTTGGTATGGGGACACTCACGCATATAGTGACCAGATTCCCCACACTTGAAACAGGTCACGGAGCTGGCACGTGGAGGAGCATTGTTGGTTGGACCCCCATAGGGCTTGGCCGGTGCAGACTGTTGAACAGGGCAAGGCGCCTGGAAAGATGGCCTCGGTGTGAACCTGGGTGGCAGGGCGGTGTTGGGTACCCACACGCGGCGCTTCTGAGGACTAGCACCGGATGAGGAACCCATGTCACGGCCATGCTTGCGTGTTGCGTCATAGTCAGTCTGACCAGTTTCAGCACTGATGGCTTTGTTGACAAGTTTCTGAAAAGATGTGCACTCATGCAGACGGAGGTCACGGCGAAGCTCAGGACTAAGTCCCTTACGGAACCTTGCTTTCTTCTTGGCATCAGTAGACACTTCCTCAGTTGCATATCGTGCGAGGTTACCAAACTCCCTGCTGTAAGCATCCACAGAAAGTCGGCCCTGAGTGAAACTGCAAAATTCCTCACGTTTACGGTCCATGAGACCCTCCGGAATGTGATGTTCACGGAAAGCCTCGCTGAATTCAGCCCAAGTAGTGACATGGCCCGCTGGGCGCATAGCTCCATAATTCTCCCACCATAGACTGGCGGGGCCTTCAAGATGATATGCAGCAAAGGTGACCTTGTCAGCCTCCGCTACCAACGCGGAACGCAGTTTGTGAGAGATACTGCGAAGCCAGTCATCAGCGTCGAGAGGCTCGACGGAGTGGTGGAACGTGGGTGGATGTAATTTGATAAAATCACTGAGTGACACCACGTTAGTCCTCTGATGGTGTGCCATGTTCTGTTCAATACGCTCCAACAAACGGTTGGTCTCCTGCTTGTTTCTCTCAGCTTCCATCATAACCTCGGCTAGGGAAGGAGGATGAGGCAGATTTGCATCCCTGACTTCACTGCCTTCGGCCTGCTCTTGAGGAGCAGGGTTAGTGCGCGTGTTGACCATCCTAGGTAAACAAGACAATAATTTAGTCAGGATGATAAATTCCGACATAGGATACAAAATGTAAAGGATAACTCGAAATGCAAGATGATCATCCGTATGACATGGTAGATACAGAAACTGCTTCTTTATTCCATCATCATACACACCATACAGGGTTTAGTACAAGACCAAACAAAGTACTATTACGGTGAAAAGAGGATTACATCTCATCGGAGGCATTCCAAGCTCCTATACATTATTTTTCTACATCTCCGGAAAGAGTACAAACTAGGTCATATCCCACGAGTCACGCAGGACGATAGACGACACAGCTAACACGAACTAGTGATACTACCACTAACTCAGAACGATCCATAGTAGTCCTCGTAGAAGTCACCTCCATAGCCTAGAAGCTCAACATGATCATCCGGAAACAGACGATCTCGCGGAGCTTGTGGACCATAGGGGCTCGGATGAGGTCTTTGACCAACAGACGGTGGTCTGCAGGGACCGCGAGGTGGGGTGATGCCTCCTACATCACGCCAACCCATCACGTCTGGCAGAGCAGATCTCACAGGATAGAGATCGCGCATATCCGAATATCCAGCTTGCACCGCCGGTGCGAACCGAGTCAATGTGGCCCAGTGGTCAGCACGGGTATTGAAGAGCTCTAACCTCAAGGCCCGATTTTCACGGTCCTTATCCTCGAGCATCTCAGCAGTGGTGCGAGTCCGTGAATCCTCCTGGGTGGGGTCAGCATAGATAGCCTGGAGATACCCTTGTGCTCCCGGAAGTGATCCTGGCATATACCGGAAATCAGAGTCCCGAAATAGACCAGATCTTACTCGCATGATGGTCATCATAGAGTAGGCGGCGTCCTGCACAGCCATCTCAATAGTAACCCCGAGTCCATAGGAGCAGTGAAGGGGCTCGGTGGATCCAGGATAAGATGGAAATATCCTGACAGTGCAGAGATACTGGCTTTGATTAAAGTCCCGAAATTGCTCTTCGACCGTGTACTCAGGATACCAGCGGTATCCAGCCTCAGTCATTACCCTGACCAACATGGCAGTATGGCCGGGTACATCTAGGCATCGAGTCAGGCGAACCACTTGATTGAGGTCGCGAGTGGCCATCTGAAAGCACAATCATAATGCAAAGGCATTAGAATTTCTAGCAAAATTTCGGCAGCATAACAGCTGTAAATGCTCAAGAAGGATTTTGAGACATTTGACAAAGAATTTCATACACACTCAACATCATCATATCAAGTTCTGAGTCCATCCTAGCAACATAATGTGGTAATAGGATTGAACTAGGCTTGTATCCATCAAACCTATAAGGTACTACTGATTAGTAACGCGTGATCCTGATAGAGAGAATAGATCCTAATTCCTTAACCCCCGGTGGAAGAATAGACTGACTCAGATCAGAATGTCATTAGATAAAGGAGTAAAAAGAGCCTTACGTCCCAACCCACAAACAATTCCCCTACATATAACTAAAGAACTTCTAGACTCAACATCGACCAGTTTGGCTTGGAGAACCTACAGGCAGTCCGGCTCTGATGCCAACGCTGTCAGGACCCCGACTCGGTGTCACATCGATCTAGCCGGTAACACCTCATATCACTTTGCGGCCTCACGCACGGTATCCCCACGGGTGTCGCCTTACCTTTGCCCGGGACCGTTTGCGCCTTTTGGCTCACGTATATGATAGTGTCGCTAGCATCCATATGATAAGGAGCCCGGGCTGACATGACTAGTCGTAAACCCAAAGTGGCACAGACTTACAGGGACAGACATCCATGACCCAGCTTTGAATGTGTCGGTCATCAGCAAGTGGGTCCGGGCTGTAGCACTGAGCTAGCAGGACTCCGGTAAACCGGGTTGTAGCGGGCTAACAGGACTCCGGTACTCAATGCGTGACATTTCCCCGAAGGGACAGACACCGGAACAAAGAAGGACACATGCCGGCCAGCCTAAGTGTTCCAGAGCAGTAGCAAGCTACCATGGCTCAGCGGCAACACTAGGAGACATTTCCCGGTAAGAGAGGCTACTAAAGATAAACAACTAGATAGTCAGATCCCACACATACCAAGCATTTCAACCATACACACAATATGCTCGATATGTGCAAATACAACGAAGCATCACAACATGACTCTACGACACAAGTACTTTATTTAAGGCTCAGGGAGCCATACATATCATACACAAAGGTACGGGTCTCACGACCCAACATTCAAGTCATACAGTCATACAAACCAGCAGCGGAAGTAACTTGTCTGAGTACAGACAACTAGTAAAATAAAAGAGGCTTGGAGGGCCTAGCTATACTACGTGGTCCTTCAGAGGCTCAAGATCACCACCTGGGCCTTTAGCCTACTCGTTGATGTCAACGTCTACGTAGAACCCATCAGAAGGGGTTGCAGCGTCTTCTGTAAAATGTAAATTATAGCAACATGAGTACAAAGGTACTCAGCAAGTCTTACATCAGATCCTACATACATGCATATTATCAAGAAGGGTTGGTGGAGTTATTGCAGCAAGCCAGCTTTGACTCTTGGCTAGACTATCCTACGATACTTCAACTTGAAACGGTTTTGCGCACACGAGTCCACTACCCACCAATTCAATACACTACCGGGGATCCCCCTCCGTCTTCCTACGGAAGAGCCATCCTCGGCACTCACACTTATCTTGAGGCTTTTAGTAGTTTCCATTTACTTGTCTATGAACTGTATAGGCAACCAAGTAGTCCTTTACCGCGGACGCGGCTATTCGAATAGATCATGATAACCCTGCAGGGGTGTACTTCTTCATACATGTTTCCACCACTTAGCGTCTGCACACGACATGTGCTCGGCAGACTTCAAGCGAAAGCCGACGTGGGTGTAGACCACGACCTACCTAAACACTTAAGCCTCTAGTCCAGGTTTATCGCCTATTCAGGTTCCATCCGCAGGGAGTCCGGCCGGGGTTTCCCATACGGCCCCGAACGATGTGAACAGGGTTCCCGAGATACCTAACGGGTATTCGGTACACCGTGCCACGTACCTACCGCATCACAGCCCACCCCTACGGTCAGCGCTGTCCACGGCCTCCAGTAGGCTACAAACACCAGAAACTACTTGCAACTCCTGGACAGAGAGCTAGGGTGAATAAGAAGCCGAGCGGGGTCATATTTCAGGGCCCAATGCATGGTAGTAGCTGTATCTTAAATCACGCATACAGATCTCAATGCTTAAGGTCGGCTTCAATGAAACAACCCACCATGTACTCCTACATGGCCTCTCATCGATACCTTTACCAAATCGTGTTCACCACACCACTCTCATTACCGAGATAAACATTTCACTCTAGCCCATCACCCAGATGAACCAGACCTGACACGACTCTAAGCATAGCAGGCATAGCAAGGTAGGAACAACACATACATATGGCTCAAACAACTCCTACACATGCTAGTGGGTTTCATCTAGTTACTGTGGCAATGACAGGTCATGCAGAGGAAATGGGTTCAACTACCGTAGCACACAGCAGTTTGAAACGCGTTGTCTTAATGCAGTAAAAGAGAGCAGGAGCGAGAACATGGGATTGTATCGATATGATCAAATGGTTGGTTGCTTGCCTGATGGTTCGATGCACTGATACGGTTCTTCGTTAGGGTAATCACGGTACTCCTCGGAGGCAGAACCTGTCGCAAAGGACACCGATACACAACCATCTTCAAACAATGTGCAACAATATGATGCATGCATGAAACATGGCAATATGAGTGTGTTGGGCTAATGCAACTAAAACCAGAAGGGTTTGAGCAAATTTGAATCAAGGATTCAAATTTCAAATTCAAATATGGCCTTTTAAGGTGCTTTTCCTTGTTCTGCTTAAAACATCAATTTAACTTGTTTGATCATGCATGAAAATAGTACAGATGGATAGATTGGATTTTTCTGATCATTTTTCATATATAATTTGTCCAATTTGGAGTTACAGAATAAAAGTTATGAATTTTTGAAGTTTAAATAATATTCTGGAATTTCCTGATTTAAATTAAATCCAGAAAACCAATTACTGCGTCAGCCTGACGTCAGTGTGACGTCAGCAGGTCAACGGAACAGGTCTGGGTCAAACCTGACAGTGGGTCCCGCATGTCAGGGTGATTATACGCTGTCAGGACCCCGACTCGATGTCACATCGATCTAGCCGGTAACACCTCATATCACTTTGCGGCCTCACGCACGGTATCCTCACGGGTGTCGCCTTACCTTTGCCCGGGACCGTTTGCGCCTTTTGGCTCACGTATATGATAGTGTCGCTAGCATCCATATGATAAAGAGCCCGGGCTGACATGACTAGTCGTAAACCCAAAGTGGCACAGACTTACAGGGATAGGCATCCATGACCCAGCTTCGAACGTGTCGGTCATCAGCAAGTGGGTCCGGGCTGTAGCACTGGGCTAGCAGGACTCCGGTAAACCGGGCTGTAGCGGGCTAACAGGACTCCGGTACTCAAAGCGTGACATTTCCCCGAAGGGACAGACACAGGAACGAAGAAGGACACATGCCGGCCAGCCTAGGTGTTCCAGAGCAGTAGCAAGCTACCATGGCTCAGCGGTAACACTAGGAGACATTTCCCGGTAAGAGAGGCTACTAAAGATAAACAACTAGATAGTCAGATCCCACACATACCAAGCATTTCAATCATACACACAATATGCTCGATATGTGCAAATACAACGAAGCATCACAACATGACTCTACGACACAAGTACTTTATTTAAGGCTCAGAGAGCCATACATAACATACACAAAGGTACGGGTCTCACGACCCAACATACAAGTCATACAGTCATACAAACCAGCAGCGGAAGTAACTTGTCTGAGTACAGACAACTAATAAAATAAAAGAGGCTTGGGAAGCCTAACTATACTACAAGGCCCTTCACAAGCTCAGGGTCACCACCTGGGTCTTTTAGCCTACTCGTTGATGTCAACGTCTACATAGAACCCATCAGAAGGGGTTGCAGCGTCTTCTGTAAAAATGTAAATTATAGCAACATGAGTACAAAGGTACTCAGCAAGACTTACATCAGATCCTACATACATGCTTAGTATCAAGAAGGGTTGGTGGAGTTATTGCAGCAAGCCAGCTTTGACTCTTGGCTAGACTATCCTACGATACTCCAACTTGAAATGGTTTTGCGCACACGAGTCCACTACTCACCAATTCAATACACTACCGAGGATCCACCTCCGTCTTC
This sequence comes from Triticum dicoccoides, assembly GCF_002162155.2. Lineage (NCBI taxonomy): Eukaryota > Viridiplantae > Streptophyta > Magnoliopsida > Poales > Poaceae > Triticum > Triticum dicoccoides. The sequence goes on along the minus strand of NC_041383.1, from coordinate 342,657,515 downwards.
CTACGGAAGAGCCATCCTCGGCACTCACACTTATCTTGAGGCTTTTAGCAGTTTCCATTTACTTGTCTATGAACTGTATAGGCAACCAAGTAGTCCTTTACCGCGGACGCGGCTATTCGAATAGATTATGATAACCCTGCAGGGGTGTACTTCTTCATACATGTTTCCACCACTTAGCGTCTGCACACGATATGTGCTCGGCAGACTTCAAGCGAAAGCCGACGTGGGTGTAGACCACGACCTACCTAAACACTTAAGCCTCTAGTCCAGGTTTATCGCCTATCCAGGTTCCATCCGCAGGGAGTCCGGCCGAGGTTTCCCATACGGCCCCGAACGATGTGAACAGGGTTCCCGAGATACCTAACGGGTATTCGGTACACCCGGCCACGTACCTACCGCATCACAGCCCACCCCTACGGTCAGCGCTGTCCACGGCCTCCAGTAGGCTACAAACACCAGAAACTACTTGCAACTCCTGGACAGAGAGCTAGGGTGAATAAGAAGTCGAGCGGGGTCATATTTCAGGGCCCAATGCATGGTAGTAACTGTATCTTAAATCACACATACAGATCTCAGTGCTTAAGGTCGGCTTCAATGAAACAACCCACCATGTACTCCTACATGGCCTCTCATGGATACCTTTACCAAATCGTGTTCACCACACCACTCTCATTACCGACATAATCATTTCACTCTAGCCCATCACCCAGATGAACCAGACCTGACACGACTCTAAGCATAGCAGGCATAGCAAGGTAGGAACAACACATACATATGGCTCAAACAACTCCTACACATGCTAGTGGGTTTCATGTAGTTACTGTGGCAATGACAGGTCATGCAGAGGAAATGGGTTCAACTACCGTAGCACACAGCAGTTTGAAACGCGTTGTCTTAATGCAGTAAAAGAGAGCAGGAGCGAGAACATGGGATTGTATCGATATGATCAAATGGTTGGTTGCTTGCCTGATGGTTCGATGCACTGATACGGTTCTTCGTTAGGGTAATCACAGTACTCCTCGGAGGCAGAACCTGTCGCAAAGGACACCGATACTCAACCACCACCAAACAATGTGCAACAATATGATGCATGCATGAAACATGGCAATATGAGTGTGTTGGGCTAATGCAACTAAAACCAGAAGAGTTTGAACCAATTTGAATCAAAGATTCAAATTTCAAACTCAAACATGGCCTTTTAAAGTGCTTTTCCTTATTCTGCTTTAAACATCAATTTAACTTGTTTGATCATGCATGAAAATAGTACAGATGGATAGATTGGATTTTTCTGATCATTTTTCATATATAATTTGTCTGATTTGGAGTTACAGAATAAAAGTTATGAATTTTTGAAGTTTGAATTATATTCTGGAATTTCCTGATTTAATTTAAATCCAGAAATATATATATTGCGCCAGCATGACGTCAGCACGACGTCAGCAGTCAACTGCGGCTGGCTGGGGTCAAACCTGACGTGTGGGGTCCACACGTCAGTGACAGGGGGGTTTAACAGGGTTAGTTTAATCCTAATTAAGAGTTAGTGGCGCTGGGGCCCACTGGTCAGTGGCAGGGGGGTTAATTAACAACGATTAGTACTAAGCTAACCACCTGGCCGACGGGGCCCACACGTCAGTTGCTCTGGGGGGGTTAAACCCCAGGTCGAACAAGTCAAACCCGCCGGCGGTTAGTCGCCGGCGAGGTCCGCGGCGTACATGTGCCCCGGGTTTCCTCTGTGGTGCTCCAAACGGCGTGCGGCTAGGTGCGTTGGAAAGCTAGCTCGATGGCGCGTCGGGCGGTGGCCGTGGCTGGGCCTCGGGTGGCCGGAGTCGACGGCGGCGAGCTCGGCTGCGGCCGCCGGGGTTCGGTCGTGCACGGAAACGTGGTTGGAGCTCGAAGGCGAGCGAAGCAAGGTGCTAGGGATGCTCTACGGGGCCTTACGAACTTGTTGGACTCGCCGGGGTGACCAAATGGTCACCGGAGCTGCGTCGACGGCGAGCTCGGCGACGGCGGAGGTTCGGCCGTGGTGGGAAACGGAGTTACGGCGCGGGAACGAGGGGGAGAAGAGAGGGAAACGGTGGCGGAGCTCACCGCGGTTGCAGCGGGCGTCGAAGCGGGCTCGGGGACGCACTGGAGACGGCGAATCGACGGCGATGGTGGTCGGAGCCCGAGGAGGAAGACGATGGCGACGGCGGCTCCACAGGGCGTCCGGCGTCTTGTGGCTTGACGGAGAGCTTCAGGGCGAGGGGGCGGAGCTCCTGCGTGAGTCGGGAAGGCGAGGGGAGGCCGGTGGCGGCGGCTATGGCGAACGGCGGCGATGGGTGCGTTCGGACACGGGAGAGAGAGGGCGAGGGAG